>NC_051438.1:27682150-27689263 GCF_001649575.2 Kryptolebias marmoratus | reverse complement strand
GGGGTTACCTGTGACTCATCGACCACGAGCGTCAGTCAAAGTCGACCCGAGAGCCTCAGGAATGTGGCGAACAAGTCGTTGTCTGAATCAGACACTCGGCTGCAGGTGAGAAGGACAGAGAAGGCGCCCCTGCTTCTGCCTCGTCTTTGTGCTTTTTGTAATCGTAAGCCAGGCCCCTCCTGCCTGCAGGCGGTGTGAGCCGAGGCTCCTGCTCGGGTTCCACTTCAGCACTTTCATTTGTTCAGCGTGGATTTATTTCTTTTTTTCTTGAGGGGGGGGTAATAAAAATAAGGGTCCAGCTCGTGAACCTTTAGAGGACTGTTAGCACGCCGCCAAACGGGACCATCAGCTGTAGACAAACAGACGTCACGTCTCGCCGCCGTCCTCCTGTTGTTGACAACTGAAGCCACGCGTTCTACAACCATCGTTCCAAAACAGCCGGGGCGTTGTGTAAATGTAAAAAAACGTAGAAAAGCAGTCTCATAAACCCATATTTTATTCACTTCGGATGTTTCAACCAGCCGATGAAAGTTTGAACAGCTCCAGATGTTCCAGATGTTTCCCTCTGTGCAGCATCTCCATCAGTCTGTAAACATCTGGACCTGAGGTTCAACAGTCCTGGATGGGAGCCGATCCTTTCCAGAGGCACTAATGCACCCCCATACCATCAGAGAGGCAGGCTGACCTCAGAACAGTTCTCCTCTTTGGTCCAGAGGAGACACATCTGTTCACATCGGGCTTCTTCTTTGCCTGATAGAGCTTTAAGCAGCATCTGTGGACAGCACGGTGAACTGTGTTTACAGACAGTGTTCCTGAGCAGAACCAGCCTTGACCTTTGACCTCAGAGGCTGGTGAACCTCTGCCCATCTTTCCTTCTTTAGATTCAGCCTCTAAATGCTCGTGTTACCCTCACTCCTCTTCCTGACCTGCTGATAATTAACCTCATTAGTCACTAAAAGCTCCTCCAGATGTTTCGGATTCGTACCTCTCAGTTTCACAGCCGTTTGTTGCTCCTGGAGCAACATTTGTTTTCCTAAACAGCCTAAAGTGGGTCAGCTGCTTCGGTTTCCTGGAGTGTGGAGCCACATTTCAGAACACCTGGAAAACTTCAATCTGCACCGTTTGATTTAGTTCAGGAGAATCTTTTCTCGAACCTTGCGATGAGTAGCTTTAAGAGAGAAGCTCCATGTCTGAGGATGAGTTTTCTTCAGAAACCAAACCCAGGAAGAATCAAACTCCACCAGCCGTTTCTTTGGCTGCGTCCGCCCACGCCGCATGTCGTCTCGCTGTGCCCTGAACAGACGGCGGCGATCGAACGCAGGCCGGCGCCAACTGCTGACGGCGCCAACTGCTGACGGCGCCAACTGCTGACAGCGCTCTCTTCCTTACGTAACGCCGTGTCAGAAGGAGACACGGCCGTGCAGATGCACCCTGTGGGCGGAGACGCCACGCTCTTGGACGGCGCTCGTTTTTGGGTGGGGTGGCGGTTGAAACCCGTCCGTGGTCGCGTGGTGACATGGGGCAACCCCCGGGGTGAATCTGAGCGGTGAGGTTATGGTTCGGGCTGGCTGACTAAAAATAAAAGATGAAGGAGCCTCTTCCAGACATGCTGGTCGCATCTGCTCCGACCTCAGGATCTGACAGCCGAATATAAAAGTCTGACTTCAACGTTTTTTTTACTCCTCAGCCGGGAAACTTCAGATTGCAGCCCGCAGATATTTGTTCAAACGGATAATTCTGTTTTTAAATGTCACCTTTTGGAATTTAACGTAAAACTGTTTGTCTCCTTAAAGCATTTTACCCAGCATTAAGCTTATTTTACCAAACATTTAGCTTCTTTTACCAAACATTTAGCTTTTTTACCAAACATTTAGCTTTTTTACCAAACATTTAGCTTTTTTTACCAAATGTTTAGCTTCTTTTACAAAGCGTTTAGCTTGTTTTACCAAACGTTTAGCTTGTTTTACCAAACGTTTAGCTTCTTTTACTCAACATTTAGCTTCTTTTACCAAACATTTAGCTTATTTTACCAAACGTTTAGCTTCTTTTACCAAACGTTTAGCTTTTACCAAACATTTAGCTTCTTTACCAAACATTTAGCTTCTTTACCAAACGTTTAGCTTTTACCAAACATTTAGCTTATTTTACTCAACATTTAGCTTCTTTTACCAAACATTTAGCTTCTTTTACTCAACATTTAGCTTCTTTTACAAACATTTAGCTTTTTTACCAAACATTTAGCTTTTTTTACCAAATGTTTAGCTTCTTTTACAAAGCGTTTAGCTTGTTTTACCAAACGTTTAGCTTGTTTTACCAAACATTTAGCTTCTTTTACTCAACATTTAGCTTCCTTTACCAAACATTTAGCTTCTTTTACCAAACATTTAGCTTCTTTTACCAAACATTTAGCTTATTTTACCAACATGTAGCTTCTTTTACCAAACATTTAGCTTCTTTTACCAAACATTTAGCTTCTTTTACTCAACATTTAGCTTTTTTTACCAAATGTTTAGCTTCTTTTACAAAGCGTTTAGCTTGTTTTACCAAACATTTAGCTTCTTTTACCAAACATTTAGCTTCTTTTACCAAACATTTAGCTTCTTTTACTCAACATTTAGCTTCTTTTACCAACATTTAGCTTCTTTTACCAAACATTTAGCTTCTTTTACGAAACATTTAGCTTCTTTTACGAAACATTTAGCTTCTTTTACCAAACATTTAGCTTCTTTTACCAACATTTAGCTTCTTTTACCAAACATTTAGCTTCTTTTACCAAACATTTAGCTTCTTTTACTCAACATTTAGCTTCTTTTACTCAACATTTAGCTTATTTTACCAACATTTAGCTTCTTTTACCAAACATTTAGCTTCTTTTACCAAACATTTAGCTTCTTTTACTCAACATTTAGCTTCTTTTACTCAACATTTAGCTTCTTTTACCAACATTTAGCTTCTTTTACCAAACATTTAGCTTCTTTTACTCAACATTTAGCTTCTTTTACACAACATTTAACTTCTTTTACACAACATTTAGCTTCTTTTACTCAACATTTAGCTTAACGTTTTCTGCCTTTGCTTCCTGTCTGCACACCTGACAGGAAGTGTGTTCCTCCGTCGCTGTTTGACCTCTGACCTTCCTGAGCCAGTAGATACTGATTTATCTCCATGCTTGTTGTAGGTTTTTTACTGTATGCTATGATTTACAAACGTAATAAAAGCCCAGTTTATTCGAGTATATGCTGTAAATATGATAAATCCTTGTGGATATACATTCTCCCAGTTGTTTTGTGTGGATGTGAGGCCCATCAGGCAGGAAGTCCCTGATAACCGCGGCACGCACATTCTTTGCTTCCTCCTGTTTTATCGTTTTGAGCGCCGACGACCAGAAGCATCAGCAGCGGCTCCAGACTTTCTCTCCAGGTTTCCTGAAGCGGAACGAGCTGCGTCTCCTCGCAGATAAGATCTCCTCCTCCGGGAGACAAAACACACAAAACAAATCCAAGATGGAGTGGGAGACAAGGATCTTCAGGGGAGGCTGCAGACACAACTGTCAACATGTTAGCCAGCGCTGAAATGATTCTGTTTGTGGCTCAGTTTAAACTTTGGGTTCTTCTGTTTCTGTCTGTAAATTTGCTTTAACTCATAAACACATAAACTCTACAGCATGACAGGATTTTATCCTAAAGTGTGTTTGGGATGAGATCCGGATCAGAGCCGTTTATCACGTCGTCAAATCAAACAAAAAAGTATCTGTGAACAAAAACAACAATTCAGACAAACATGGATGCAGCAGATTAATCTGACGCAGGTGTTTGTTTCAGAGATGATAAAAGACGTTTCTTTTTATTGTTTCTCAACGCGAGAAGGTTGGAATCTTGGAAAACGACCAAACCAAAACGTTAAAAGGCCGTCCCGCGGCGGACGCTGGGGGTCGTGTTTGTCTTTCACCTCCACGCGACGAGGAAAATGGCGAAGAGTTCCTCGGCGGCGCTGAGTCAGAGTCTGTTTGCTCGTTTTTCACTCAGGGGTGAAACGAATTAACCCAGAGTCTGTAACGGGTCACAGCCGAGGCGACTTCATAGCAGCTGATCTGAGCTCAGATTTTCTTTTTGTTTGTTGTTGTTTGTTGTTGTTTCCAGCAGCTTGGTGGGCTCTCAGAGTCCAGAGAGGCCTCTGAATTAGAAGCAGCAAAGGCTGCAATGATCCGATCTGAGGCTTTAAACTGGATCAGAGGGACGGCTGCTGATGAGCCCAACATGGTGGAAACCGCCTGATGACTCGGTCACAAGGTTTTTAAAGGAACTGAAGTGTTTTTATTTACAAATTTTAATCAAATAAATGAAGTTAAAAGTTTTAAACAGCAACCAATCAGAGCTCGTTGCTCCTGATTCACTGAAGGAAGTTTATATGATGTTAAAATAAATTTAAATTAAATCCAA
The DNA here is from genome assembly GCF_001649575.2 of Kryptolebias marmoratus. Classification (NCBI taxonomy): domain Eukaryota; kingdom Metazoa; phylum Chordata; class Actinopteri; order Cyprinodontiformes; family Rivulidae; genus Kryptolebias; species Kryptolebias marmoratus. The sequence continues at coordinate 27,684,824 of NC_051438.1, read as the reverse complement.
CGATCTGCAAAATCCTTAAAACGTTTACCTGACAGATGACAGCTGGTTATAGACTGGTTATTAGCTGATCATTAGCTAGTTATCAGCTGGTTATAGACTGGTTATCTGCTGGTTATCGGCTTGTTATCAGCTGGTTATCAGCTGGTTATTAGCTGGTTATTAGCTGGTTATTAGCTGGTTATTAGCTGGTCATCTAGTGGTTTTCAGCTGGTTATCACCTGGTTATAGACTGGTTATCAGCTGGTTATAGACTGTTTATCAGCTAGTTATTAGCTGGTTATCACCTGGTTATCAGCTGGTTGAACTTCATCATGTGGAGCAAAAGGTTCTGATGTTTAGGAGCTTTTTTCTTGTTTTGACAGAAGAACGTTTCTCTTTAATCAAATCAAAGTTTTTATGCAAATGAGCTGAGAATCTTTTACACAAATTTGTGTTTTTCTTTCTTTTACCTACAAATAAAAACTGTTTTTTTTTTTTTGGACTTGTCAAGTTTTTAAATCTGTCAGAAGCTCAGATTCACGTGGAGACAAATAAAAAGTTCATTTTGTTTTATTTTATTCTCCTTTTTTTTCTGGACGTTCGGCTTTCTGAGCACAGCTGAGTGAATGGAAACTTTTGGTTTGAAAAGTAATAAAAAATAAAAGTTTTACAGGTTTAGAAACAACCTGAGCGGACTGACTGCGCTTCTTTTCCGCTCCGACACAAACAAAACCGAACAAACGTCTGCAGCTCGTTGAAGATGAAATCACTTTTTGTCACAGAGCAGAAACTCAGAGACGAGCTGAAGCTTCAGACTTGTTCTGCTGCAGACGGCAGGATGGAGTGAAAATATAACAAAAATGAACAAAAAGCAGTTTCTGCTCAACTGTGAGGCTGCTGGGCTGGAAAATAAACACATCAAGACGCATCCTTCAGAGTCTTATTTTTATTTATTTCCAGCAGCAACAAAAACTTTCATCTTAGCCTCGAAATGAAGACGTTTTAAAACGTAAAATAAACGCAGACTCTCCGTTTCCTCTCGTGTTGTGTAACTTTAACAAACTAAAGGACAGAGAGCTCACCTTCTTTCTTTTCTCCATCCAGTGTGCGTTAAAAAAAAAAAACTTTTCAAACTGCAGTGTTCGTTTCCATGGCGCCGTGTGTCAAACTAACTCCCAGTGGTTGCACGTTCCACCTGCTGTGATGTGCAGTGAGGGTAGGGAGCAGGGCGGAGGCGGAGCTGGACAGGAACTTATTTGGACGGTCGTGATTTTGGTCTCGCATCCTGCGACCAACAAAAAAAACAACAACACTTTAATCGTGTGAATGCTGACTTTGGGGGCGACAGGGTGGTAGAGCGGTCAGAGCGGTCGCCTCACAGCCAGAAGGTCGCAGGTTCTCTTCATCCTTTCCCTCCGGTTCCTCCCACAGACTGAAAACATGCATGTTAGGTTAAATGGAAACTCCAAACTGTCCCCAGGTGTGACTGAGAGCGTGGATGGTTGTTTGTCTCTTTGCGGAGGACTGGAGACATGTCCAGGTGTCCCCCGTGTCCTGCGCAGAGACCGCTGGAGGCGGACACCACCTCCCTGCGACCCTGCACGGACAAGCAGACGGATTGGTGCTTTTTTTAATGCTCAAATTTGTACGTAATTCCTTCTTTAAAGAGAACGGTGGCATTCAGGTGAACCTAAAGCCAGATGTTTTACTGTCAGGTGCCGCTTTCCCAGCATGCCTTGCAGCCCCTAAACCTCTCTGCTGATCCCTAATTACCAAAAACCCCAGGATTCTGAGGATTCACCTCCGGTCAGAGCAGCTCCAGCTTCCTTCCCGGGGAGATGACCGTGACAGAGAGCCTAAAAGAACGACGATGATGGTGATGATGATGCACGAAGAACTCCCACAGCTATCAGTGATTGGTTACAACTGCTGCCAAAACATTTCATCCAGTAATGAATCGTGGGCGCGGAGCTGTGTTGTCATTCAGTCCCAGCTGCTCTTTATTTACAGGACGAACAGAAACGCCTTCATCCCGACAATCTGTGGCGCTTCGAGTCACAACAGTTTAACTTTGAGCCGACCGGGATCAGAAACACGCAGACGTAAGATGAAAGCCCGGCGTTCCTGGAGGGAATGCACGTCGCCCGCCGCCTTCCTCGCCAGAGTCTTGAGCTTAAAATCATCTGATGATGAGAAATGATCGGTTTAATCGAGCCTCAGTTACTCTCAGCTACAACCACAACAAACTTTAGTTAAATATCTGATAAACTGGCTGAGCTGTGGCAGCCATTTTTAACGGGGTTGACTCCAGGAGGGGTCAGGATCTGGGTTTTGTTTAGTTTCTGCTTCTTGTTTACTTTGCCACGCCCATCTCCACCTAATCCTCGTTGTAATCACTCACCTGTGCCCACCTCCCCTAAACAGACCCTGCAGGATTTGGAGATGTTGCGATCGCAACTATTAACGCAAAATCAAGCAAACCCCGCAAAATCACAACTTTTTGCAACTTTAACCCAATATTTATTGTTTCTAAAGTGATTCTCCACCGTTTCTGCGATCTAGTCTCTTCTTTGTGGGTTTGTGTAGCGTGGAATACAAAATAACCCCAAATAACTCATGAAGAAGACACGTGACGTCACTTCCTGTTAACATCAGAATGCCGGGAGCGTGCAGGAGCAGCGACCGAAGCCAAAAT
>NC_051438.1:27678023-27682124 GCF_001649575.2 Kryptolebias marmoratus | reverse complement strand
AACATAAACGCATCGACAAACACTTTGTGTCTGCAAAACATGTGAGGAGAGCTGCAGACCAGGGACGATCCAGAAATGCTCATGAATGTCAGTTTAGAAGCTATCAAAGTTCTCAAATAAAGCACCTTTTGAGAATGTCAATGTTTGTTGGGAATTATCTTACAAAACTAGGAAGTATGTTTGGTTTAGATATTAAAAGTTATGGTTGATTATTGATTTTAGTAATAAAAAAAAGGAACTTTTAGGAAAATGCCCCGTGAAATCCTGGAGGGATTGCCTAATGACCCTCTGCCTTTAAAACCCGGTCATCTCCTTTGTTCCCCTCCTGTCTGGTTCCGCTCTTGTCTGTTCAGTCTTTGGATTTAGTTTCGTTTTTTTGCTGCCTCGTCCGGTTTTGTTCTTTTCTTTGAGAACAAACTTTATTTTCCTTTAAGCTCTCGTCACGAGTCGCTGGAATCTCCACCCCAACCCGACAGAAGGTAGTTCTCCGTAGGTGTCCGTCCACTGATTAATCTGCGAGAGTTTCGTTAACATCCCGACATCCCACAGGTGGTCCACGTGAGCCGAAGCTGTTCTCTGAGCGTTAACCCCTCCCCTGCAGAGGCCTCCTTTGGAAACATTTAAAAACTGTTGATGACATCAGCTCAGCTCCAGCAGGTCTGGTCAGAAATCAGGACGTGAAAAGCGAGCGCCTGTGCTGTGGGTGGAGATGTTGTCTGTGCACGTGATTCCCCCGCGGGAGTGACCCGACGGCCGCGACAGCAGGGGGCTGTTTTTTACAAAGAGACAGCTGATATCAGGGCCGCCTCCTGACACCTCGGGGGCCCTGGGGCCCGTTTGTTGTCACAGCAGGGATCTGTGTGTGTGTGTGTGTGTGTGTGTGTGTGCGATCACAGAGACTATATTTCATTTAAACAGTTTTCTTTTTTCAGTTTTGAATAATCCAGAGCAACATTTTGAGCAGCTGCTATCTGTCAATCACTCTCTGCTCCCCGACCAAAATACTTAACATTCCCAGACACACACACACACACACACACACACACACACACACTTCTCACTTCAAATGAGCTGAATGGTAGCCCACAGCACACAGACAGAGTCATAAAGATGAGGATCACGTCAGATTTGTAGATATTTGTCTCTAGAACAGAAATGATTTCATTAAAGGCCTGGCGTTCCTTGAAGGATATAGCCCGCCACCTTCATCCCAGAGATGCACACTAAAATCATCTTTTGTTGAGATATGACAGAAAACGGTTGGTTTGGTCAAGAGTTGGATGACTCTCAGCTACCACACCGATATCTACCTCAATATCTGTGGGATTTCTTGACTTAGACGCCATTTTTCCTGTTTTATAAGCCCAGTTTGCTGTGGCGACTATCGTCAAGTTGTAGACGAGAGCTTCATTAGAATCCATCCGATGGTTCCTGAAATATTTGGCTAACAGAGAGACAAACAGACACAAAGACGGATATTATCGCCTGATTTTTAATAAATGTCCAAAAGGTAAAGAGGAGGAAACAAGTGTTAATAAAGACAACAAATCCAGGACGTGGAGGGGGATTTTGCTGTAAACGGTTCTGTTAGTTTTTAGGATGAAAATCATTGTTTCATCGCGTTTCGGCGAGCTCTAAACAAGGACAGGAACTAAAACACAAGTTTGTTGTTATTGTTAATTAGTTAATTAATCTCATTCAGTGTTTTTTTTCAGATACGGAGCTCTAAGCCGGTGTGGTGGTAGCTGAGGGTGATCCCCAACACAGACTCTGAGCCAGAACAGACCTTAGGATTATCACGATGTAAATGTGATTTATCTCCAGAGAAAACAAGCGATTTAAGCAGAAGCTGTCTGTATGTATGGAGTGAAGAGGGGGAGGAGCTTAAGTTTGCCAGCCGTGGCGGATCGATCAGTCTTTAGAGTAGAAAACCAACGGAGGGTTTGAGGTACGGCAGAGGACGACGCTCAGGCGCCGAAGGACCCGCGTCTCCTCTAGTCCAGCCGATGATGAGTCCTGCCCCCAATCAGCCCCGCCCTCCAGGAAAACCCTGCACACAAACGACCCCGAACTCTGACCTCCACCTGTTTTCACCTGTCTACATACCGTTTGTTCAGTTTTATTTTTATTAGAAATTTATTAGAAATAAGGATCGGCTGCTTGTCGCCGCGACTCGTTTTTATTGAGCTTTAATCCAGAGGACTTCCACGTGGAGAGGCGTTTACGGCACTGAATGAGTTTATGAGGGTTTTATGGAGGCGCTCGGCTGCAGCGATCAATCTGAGCATCGCAGACACAAACAAACTTATTTACTGGTTAATAACGGAATCGCAAAGATTTATGCTGTCAGCTCAACAGAACAGGGGCGTGTGTCCGACTGGAAGCTGGTTCCTCGTTTATCAATGAAAGTAAAACAAACTGGAAAAACAAATGCTTTGTTGTTTCATAACGTCGGTCAGTTCAATGCAACGTTTTCCTCTGTTTATTAATAAATAAATATGAGAAGCGAGAGTTTAAATAAAACACTGAAACAGCCACGCTTCGCCACGAGCTGCCGTGATGCCGTCGTGTTCTCCTGCAGGTCGAAGACTTTTATTTAAGATATCAGAAAACGTAGAAGTTAACATGTAAAATTTGAAAAATTTATCGTAAAGTGATGAAAATACAAATATTTTTTGAAACGATGACTCTTATTTTCTGGATTAGGGACCCCTCCGCTCTGCAAGCTACAAAACAAACAAAAGAAAACGCACCATTTGTGTCTATTTAACACAATAATTCACGTTTCCATGAGACCAGGTTGAATAACCTCCAACTGCGTGTTACAAATCCCTCCTTAAAGCCCTTCAGAGGTCGACTTCCTGACGTGAGCGCAGTTAATCATCGTCTTTTGTCTCGGCGTTGTCGGGCAGCTGCAGGTAAAGCTTCAGTGGTGAAACCAGGCTGCGTTAATCTGCTGCGAATGAAGGATGAGAGCACGAAGAGGCGGGAAGATCCTTTTCAATCTGATGTTTTCTGCCAGCCTCTGCCCCCCCTCCGCTCCGCCTGCTCTGATGTAAGGTTCACAGGCCATATGCCCCCACCCCGGTTCCACTTCCTGCACACACACACACACACAGATCAACCCACAAATCACCAGATGGTGCGAGGAACACGCCACGTTTTCGCTCCTCGGGCAGCTCGTCGACGCCGACTTCCAGGATTTCTGAGCTTTCCCGTTGGAGCAGATTGAAACGAGTTCCGGCCGTGTCGAGTCAAGACACTCAGAGGGTTTTTATTTCCACAGTTCAGGAGCGAACGGAGGAAAGAAATTTGCAGAAATGACGGAGATGCAACAGTTTCGTGTTTAATGGCGAGATATCAAACTTTGAGGCCTGGCCACGCCCCTTCAGCATGCTCGAAAACTCACCGTTTTGATACATTTTAATCCCTCATGCCTTATGAGCAAACTGGCCAAGTTTGAAACCGATCGATTTGAATCCCTGGGAGGAGTTCGATCAAATGCAGAGGCTATAAACGTCCAAAAATCGGGTCAAAATCAGACCTTTGATCCAAGATGGCTGACTTCCTGTTCGGTGTAGAGCATGGGTGCAAGAGGCTTTTCTGTAGGTCTTGGGGAGTTCTACAACTGTACCAATTTTCGTCCCTCTGCGTTAAACTCAGGTTGAAATAAAATCTAATCTGTGAAGGACAGAGAAGCTAACTGAGGTCGGATCAGAAACGACTCAGAACCAGAACCGGCAGACGACGCCTTCAGTCCGGTAATAAACATTTTAGGGGATGAAGAATCACCAGATGAACGTGTTCGAAGATGATGAAACTTTGAACGTTGGTGTGAAGCTGAACTTTGTTCTCGTGAAGTGAGAACTCACACGTCGCTGCTCGTTTGGCTTTTTTTTTTTCGCCACTCTCTCTGCTCGGCGTTCAAACGGCTCTCTGCCATCTGGGAATCTACGGGAGAAGAGTCTCTCTCCGCTAACAAGACGCAGCTTTATTTTTACATCAGACCTGTTTCTGTGCCTGTCAAACAAGGCTTTTGAACGGCGTGGTTCTCTGCGTAGCTCCACCAGTTTCCTGTAGGAGGCGCTGCAACTGTGTGCA
>NC_051438.1:27675604-27677445 GCF_001649575.2 Kryptolebias marmoratus | reverse complement strand
GCCCTGAGTCCTCTGTTGCTTCAGATGAGGCTGATCCCCATGGATTTACAAACACACACAAATACATGTCATATACACATTCAAGTCACTTCTTTTAAATAAATGCTTCTATTTTAATTAAGTTTCAGTCTTCATTGTAACTGATGTGCAGGGGGAGAATGAGTGGTTGACCTCAGTATGTTTTAAAGTCTGGCTGCGGTCCTGGTTGTGGCTGACGCTGGACCAGGTGTTGGATGAGCAGCTCGGTGGACTTCTGGTATCGGTGGATCTCCCTGAGAGCCACGGTCCCGGGCCTGTAGAGGTGAGGCTTCTTCACTCCACTGGTGTGGGCGCTCTTGCTGGCGGCTCAAAAACCTCGGCTCAATGGATGCCGTTATCAGAGTAACTTTCTTAAAAGCACAACAAACTGCTTGTCAGACTACCATCGACATCTGTGAAGCTGGCTGACGTTGATCAGCGACAGCGTTGACTCCAGAACACGGACGTCCAGCGTTTACTTTCTGAAAGTTTCATTAGCTTGTACCGCAGAACCGGGAAGAGATGAAGCAGCACGGGTTAAAACAGCGCTGCGTACACTCTTACCCGCCAACTTGATCCTGTGACTACCTCTGTTACTGGCTCAGGGGCATGACAGTACAGAATCAACTTCAGTCCTTTTAAACATCTGTGTTTTAAAGTGATTTTGTGTTAATCAGTGTTGGCGGTTGCAGCTGTTGGGAAGCAGGATTGGTGCCCTCATCAATGCCTGATTGTTTACAGCAGGGGGTGTCCAATCCTAGTCCTGGAGAGCCACCATCCTGCAGGTTTTACTTGTTTCTCTGCTCCACCTGATTCAGTGGTTACATCCCCTCTTCATGTTCTGCAGAAGCCTGTTAATCACCCATTGATTTAAATAAGCTGTGTTGGAGCAGAGAAAAAAGTAAAACATGCAAGATGGTCAATGCAAAATGTTTGGTGTTGCATTCCGAACACATTTTCAGAAATGAAGAATCTCTCCATTCTCCCTCCTCCTGAGAACCCGTTTGTTTGCAGAGACGCTGTAACTTCAGTGGCAGGAGTTAAGATGTGTTTCTGCCATAAACAAGCCAACTGCATACCGTAAAGCTGAGGAAATTCATCTCCGTTTTTCATTTAAATACTCCGGAAAAAAAGAGAAAAAGTCTGCTCTCTAAAACGAGGGCGCACCCATGAGTAAAAACGAACCGGAGCCAGACGGTGAGATCACTGCGTCCACACCTCCCTGAGCTGGAGTCACCGCGGCGTTCGGTTAATAAACACTGACAGTCGCAGAATCCCAAACGAAGCTGCATTTGTGACAAACTGACACGTCTTCCCCTCATCTTAACAGTTAACAGATGTTCAGGAGCTCTGAGTCCTGCGCTGGGGTGTGACTCTCAGCTACTACCACGCCAAGCTGCAGCTCAAAACCTGTCAGTCATAGTCTGTTGTGTTTGGATGTGGTGGCCATCTTGGATCGATGTTAACTTTAGTTATACCCCAAATCTGCAACATCCCAGTAAACCGAACTCCACCTTAGAGCTGTACTGAAGAAGGAACAAGTTGGTTCTGTGGCCTCAAACATCTTCATCAAAGTATATTTTTAGATACTGATACATGATAAAGCAAGTAGTTATTGTACTCATCTGGTACATACTGGTTACTGGCCTGTAAGTACAAAGTACAGCCAAAAGGCCCAAACCCCTTCAATCCTGAGGAGACCCTAACCCTAGCACTGGGCCTAAAGGCCCTAACCCCTTCAACCCTGAGGAGACCCTAACCCTAGCCCTAGGCCAAAAGGCCCAATAAACTTAAACCCTGAGGAAACCCTAACCCTAGCCCTG
>NC_051438.1:27660772-27663324 GCF_001649575.2 Kryptolebias marmoratus | reverse complement strand
AAAAGGCCCAAACCCCTTCAACCCTGAAGAGACCCTAACTCTAGCACTGGGCCAAAAGGCCCTAACCCCTTCAACCCTGAGGAGACCCTAACCCTAGCCCTGGGCCAAAAGGCCCAAACCCCTTCAACCCTGAAGAGACCCTAACTCTAGCCCTGGGCCAAAAGACCCTAACCCTTTATTTCTTTTCCTGTATGCTAGTATAGACTTTTACCAGGCAGTGCTGTTGCATAACACAGATTGCCTGTGAATTTACGCTGATGATGGTTCTGATTCCCTTTCATTTAATTCTTTTTTTTAAGAATAAGAATATACCGCTGCTTATCCTCTATTGTTACTTGGCACAAGAAAAGTAATGAATGAGGAAGAGGCAGAAAAACACACACACTGTTTTGGCACAACACAGTCTCACAGACGCCTACAACCAGCTCTTACTTAAAGTCGGAAGAACTGCCCTGCAAGTTTTATGTAAATGTTGCAATCTGAGGGAAAGAAAAGTTGCTTTTTACTCCTTAAAGTGAGAGTTTGGATCTTCTGAAGGAGGATTTCTGTGAAAAAGTTATCAGCAGCTAATATATTAATACAGATGAGCATACTTGCCAACCGTCCCGCATTGGGCTGGACAGTCCCTCATTGGGCTGGACAGTCCCTCATTGGGCTGGACAGTCCCTCATTGGGCAGGACAGTCCCTCATTTAGCCCCTGAGGTCATTCAAAGAGCTGTCTGCTCAGATGATTCAGAAGGCGAGCAGAGTTTGTTCTGTCCTCGCCGCATCTGTGGGAGTTCATTTCCTGTCAGACGAACATTTAAAGCTGCGCCCCGGCCGGCCAGGAACGCCGCTCCTGTCCGGTTGTTTACCGGTGAAAATGGAAGAAGAAGACTTTGCGGGAGTAATGGATCTACAACCGTACCAGGATGAACCTGAACCAAAATCAGATGAAAACGCTTCAGATTCAGATTCTGCTGATCACCAGGACCGTCATGGCCGACAAGACGACGAGCATAACCGATTACCCCACAGATCGTTCTCTCAGCTGATTTCGTCTTCAAACAGCTACATGTGCGTTGTCCTCCTCCTCCATCTAACTCTTTCCTCTGTGTCCTCTGTCCTCCATGTCCTCTTTGTCTCTAACATCCTTCTGTCCCTCCTCTGGTCGTGTCCAAACCATCTCTAACTTTATCTCCCAGTCCTCCAACCTGTGCTGGACCTCTGATGTCCTCATTCCTAATCCTGTCCATCCTCGTCCCTCCCAAGGAGAACCTCAACATCTTCAGCTCTGACACTTCCTGTTCTGTCTCCAAACCAACATGGCCGCTCTCACCACTGTCTGTAAACCTTTCCTTTGACCTTTGACCTTTGCTCACACCTGAAACTTTCCTCCATCCGCTCAATCCTGCCTGGACTCTTTTCTTCACCTCTTCACCACCCTCCCTGTCGAAGTCCTGCACCTTCGTGACCTCTGACCTCCTTGTAGCCTCGCTGTGCCTCCCACAGATTTGCTGACCTCCGTCCCAACAGAGACTACAATATAAATGACGATCTGTGTGCACGTATGTTTAATTTACAGGCCTGTTAGTGAAGAGCTGCAGCTTTCTGATCATTTCTAACTTATTTTTCCCGACACGGAGGAGAAAAAGGTTTTTTTTTAAAGCAGAAGTTAAATTCGAGGTCAGCAGCAGGGGGGTTCACAGAAGCTTTTTTAATGAGACATTTACGTAATAATTAATTTATTTTCCTCTGTAACCTCCACGCTGCAGATTCAGAACTCCCACAGCTCAGGGCTGGATCGCAGCGCTGACTGAAAAAAAATAAAGTTTATTATTTCACGTCTTAATATAACAGTTTTATGGACCCTATAGTGCACGGTTAATAGTTTTGTTCCCGTCATAATGAAATACTGTGCCAGCTTTATTTATATAGAGCACTTTAAACACCCGCAGGACCAACGTGCACAATTAATAAAACAATCACGAAATAAATAAAAAAATAAAACGGTTCACGAGCCTTTTTATATAAATACTGTTTGCTTTGTTTTGCTCTCTGTATTAAAAACAACATCAAAGTAAAAATGGAGCCGTAAACGGTTCATAACACTAAAAAACCCTGCAGGGAGTTTTATTTTAAGGTGTACATCTACGAACCTTTGGAGTCGATCCAGTTCAAGATGGCCAGTTTCTCTGTGAATTTTAAAGATACTGAGCTGAAATCTGAGGCAGTAGTAGCTGAACGGTAGCTAAATATCACATGAGGCTGCATGTGATGTTATCTTTTAGGTCCGAACCAACAGCTTTAACTCTGTCAGCGGGCGATATGCATTCATTCAAAGACGGCTGAGGTGTTTAAAGGCTTCAGAGATTTTGGTTTTAGCTGTGACAGACTGTAGCTCCCACTGAGGACCCCGGGGTCCGGACCTCAGTGTTTTATAAAAACATGAATCCAAACAAGGCTTTTGAACGGCGTGGTTCTCTGCGTAGCTCCACCAGTTTCCTGTAGGAGGCGCTGCAACTGTGTGCAGCTGCAGCCAAACTCAATGTCTACGAAGAAGAGCGCAGCT
>NC_051438.1:27649288-27660247 GCF_001649575.2 Kryptolebias marmoratus | reverse complement strand
GATCCCCATGGATTTACAAACACACACAAATACATGTCATATACACATTCAAGTCACTTCTTTTAAATAAATGCTTCTATTTTAATTCAGTTTTGGTCTTCACTGTAACTGATGTGCAGGGGGAGAATGAGTGGTTGATCTGCTCCTTTGCATAATGAAGTCCTCGTTTAATCCAACTAACTGCAGGTTTATGATGCGAAACACTCAGGAGTTTTACAGCGTCTGACCTCACACACACACCGAGAGCCATTAAAATCACTGAACGAGTTCATGTGTGAGATGAAACGTTAGGCAGCGTCTGCTCGGAGCGCGGCGACCTTTGACCTTTGTGCCCAGTGCACACGGGTGCGAGAGTGACTGAATGTGACAGCGTGGGGGGTTAACCAGAGAAAGCACGAGGCCTGCTGCTAGCTTTGGATAATTAGGCCGTTTGGTGCAGATAGACAGCACCGCCTCCTACCTACCACACACACACACACACACACACACACCTGAAGGAAAGTCGCTCAGAATCCGAGGTCAAAGCAGCAGTCAGGAGCTTCTAAATTCAGAGGAACGGATTTAGTGTCATCAGTCTGACACGCTTTAAATTAAAGGCCTAACATTCCTTGGAGGAATGCATATCGCCCGCCGGAACCTTATGATGGAATCAGAGCTTCGGCCATTTTGGTCAGACCCTAAAAATAACGACGGGGCGCTCAGAGGACGTGTCTGAATGGCTCTCAGCCGTAGTTTAGCTCCGTATCTGTAAAACTGACTGAGTTTTATTAACGGTCAGGGGTGTGGCAGCCATCTTGAATCAGGTTTGGCTCCAAAGGTTCATCCACTGGTTATCCGACGATTAATTTCAAACAGTGGTTCATGAGATATTTTGCTAACAGACACCTGAACACACAGAAACAGACCTGAGGAGACTTTAACGTTGCAACGGAACCAAGTGAATTTATAACCGCTATTAAAGTGTCCAAATGCTGAAAAAGAAGAAAATAAAACACTTTTTGGTGTCTTTTGCTTGGATGATGCACCTGTAACCGTTAAAAATCCACCCAAATCTGTTGGATTTCTGTGAAATAACGCTCGACCCTTTGTTGAAAACGGCGCCGTCTTTGCTTCGACGGGTCCGTTTCGACAGGATTAATTACTTCGGCTGTGAAAACACCAACACCTGCCGAAACCTCGCTCTAACCGTCCTCACGGCCTTCGCCTTTTTCAGGCTGAGAGCGTGTGACCTTCACACTTCCAAAACGTGACAAAAAACCCTTTACAAAAAATGTTTCTTTTATCCGTTTAATTAAAATAAATCTGATTTACTGAGCAGGAATTCCTTTGAGACGCTCGGCTCCTTTGAGGTAGATTGTTGACATAAAATTCAAAATCACCTTTTTTTATATAGAGAATGGTACGATTTAACATTTGATATTTTTACTTTGTCTTATTGTTAATAAAACGAGGATTCATTGAAAGCAGGGTTGTGTTTCTGTCTTCGGAGGAGACAATGTTGGTTTGTAACGCCACATTTAGGCCGGATGTTTCGGCGCATTTTGTCAAACATCTCCAGTTTGGAGCCGTCTTTCCAAAATGAGGACATTGTTCCAAACATCTTGTGTTTTTGGCATTCTTGCCAACCGTCCCACCTTTAGCCCCCCCCCGTCCCGTGTCCCGCATCGCCCTGTGTGGGACAGCCAAAAGTCCCGCATTTGGCCCTCACATGCCACACTTTGTATTTCTCACCCAAAAAAACACGCAAACGGCCTTTTTGTCACTTTAATGCTATATTTAGTGAGTTTTTCAGATCCCTCTAGCATTTTTTTTAAAGCGACTAGCGACAAATCTCGTGACTTTGGCGGCTAAATGCGAGAAAGCACTTATTCTGCAGCGTGCCGTAAGCCCCGCCCACTTCCCCGAGCACTGGCAGCTCTCAATCTCACAGCAGAGAGGAGACCCGCTCATCTGATGACAGAGAGCTAAAGATGGAGAGGCAGAAAGATAAAGATGGAGGCAGGAAAGACAGCAGGAAGTTGTGTCTGAGCATCAAGAGGAGGCCTGGAAATGTTCAGGTTAGCTAAAGCTACTAATTACTAATAAATAACAAGTTCCAGCTGTTTACTGATCATTATTTACAATCTAACAGCTGAGAGGATGGAGAGAAAGATCCAAACTTGAGAGCAACTATGATATGTGTTTAATTCAAATTAATTGATCAGAATTCAGGAAAATCCTGTTGAATCTGTGATGTTTGTGTGTATTTCTGGGAGGGATGTTTTAAAGACAGGATCAGCTGATGAAGAGATAAGCTGTTTATATACAACTGATAGACTTAAACACAGATAGAGTAAGACTTAAAATGTGAATGTGTGTGTGTGTTGTTGGGGGGTGGGGTCACGATATGTTGTCCCACTTTGACATTCCCCAAAAAATTAAACACAGCAAACATTAGAGTCTGAAGATGCTCTGGTTTCTGTCGAAGAGAGGAGGACGAGGGGAAAGCCTTCAGCTTGGAGCATTTTATGTCCCCCCCTCCTGCGCGGAAACAAGGACGCACAGATTGTCTCTGGGGACATTAATATTTCAGACAGTTGTTGTTAGTTTCAGTCTGCTGGGCCAGACGAGCCTGCAGGAAAGCAGCGAGCAAAGGGACACGGGTTCATGGCCCTCGCAGCTGAAATAAAGTCAATAAAAGTAATCTGGCTTAAGGATTCTCCGGGTTTCTCTCTCTTTTTATGTACGAGGAGCCTCGTGGGACTAAATTAAAGCAGAAAAGCTTAAGAGATTCACACAGAACAGGTTGGTTTCTTGGTCTGACAAGTCTTTTTATTATCGCACGCCGCCAAAAGGTAAAAATGGCAACAACGCTTCTGTTTGCCAACGTGTCTCGTGACCGGCTGGATGGGTTTTAATGAAACGTTCAGGAAATAACCACAGCCGGCCGACTGGTGGAAACTCGGTGTGTTAGCAGCTGAGAGTCGTCCTCTGAACGCCAACAGATCTTAGCTTAAAACTGAAAGGATCTGAACTCGTTAGATAACTCATAACTGTTCCAGACGGAGTCAAAAAGGTTCTTTTATTTTTGTCAGAATGAATGAAAGTAAACCAAGTTTCCCGCATCTTTTAATTGAGCTTTAATTGAATCAGTCAGCATGTGATTGGACGATATTTCTGCTTTGCAGTTTGGATGTAAAGCTAATTAAAAAGCTCTAATTGTCATTTTAATTTCATACCTTTTATTGTCTCTGTGGACAAGAAAATGAAAGATCTGAATACGCTCACAGTTTCCTGACGTCTCCTCCTGGCTTTGGAGAAAGTGGTGCTCTGAAACATCAAACTCCTTCCCGAACCGAGGAGCTCCGCAGCTCAGAAACCTTGAACCGACTCGGAGAACTTCATCGCATCACGAGTGGGTCACAAGTCACTCGCTTTACCTGTCAGCCTCCTGAGGGCGTCCAGCGGCGAGGACTCGTCCAATACGATACGATACGATTGCTCCGAAGTCCTCCAGGCGCTTCAGGTTGTATGAGCACACATCCAGCTCGACTGGTTCAGTAAATTAGACAAATCTTACACAGATAGTTGTAAAAACAATCGCTGAAACGTTCAAAAAGTTGTGTTTTTCCTCCGTATAACGTCATGTAAGTAGAAACTAATCGTAATGGTTGCTCTTTTCTTTGGTTATCTGTCTGCAGAGCGTGACCCAGCCGTGCGCAGTGATACTGTCTTAAATATTAGTTTTTAATTAGGCGTAACGGTTCCTGATCAGTCCTTGTCTTGTTGGGACCTGAAGCCAGCAGGAAACATTTTATCGAAGCTGACTTGTTGTATTTTAGGCAATTTTTGGGGGGGCTTTGAGTTGCCGCCAGTGGTTGTTACCTGAGCTTTTATTCTAACCAGGAAAAAACAAATTTACAGCAAACTTATTTAAAAAAATGAACATTTGAACAAACAGCAGGAAGATCAGAGCCAAGGTGACGTTTTAGACCACGTCCTATTGGTCGACATGGAGGGGGCGGGACTTAAAACCAGCCAACAGGGAACCTGATCCCGTTCTGGCTTCAACTTCTGGGTTCCTCTATGATGTCTACTTCTTACTGAGTTTATGGTACTACAAACCGAGTACTTGTTGAGTATTTATCTGGTTCTTCTCTGGTACGTACCCAAGTACTTGCCAGGTTCTTACCAGGTATTTACAGAGTACATTCTGGATGTTTATCAAGTACTTATTAGGTATTTATGTTGCACACATTAAGTACCATGTGTTTGTTTGCACTTTGAGATTTTTGTTAATGAAAAGTGCGGTATAAATTGGATTTATTATTATTATTATTATTGTTTGGGTATTTACTCAGTACTTACCGAGTACTTACTTGGTAACGTGTCACTTCTTATGTATACCTGGACCCTGTAAGTACTAGTACGTACCCAGTTTGTACCAGGCTATAACATGTATTACTTCCAAGTAAATCGATATTTTTGTTATGGTGTTTAAATCCTTGTTTCGAAGCCGCCTCGGCGTGTTTTAATAAAATATAATTATTCTCTAAATAAATGGACGCTCTAATTGGCCGTGAATGCTACGATGAGACACACGGGGTTTAATCTGTTCTTATCATTTCTCACAGAATCGATCATCCAGTGCATCCAAATTACTTCTGCACTTCGTGACTCACAGGCCGACGCGGGAAGCTTTTCGGTGTGCCGGCGCTGCCCCGTCCTGTGATTGCAAATTAGCACCCGCAGGCCCGTAGCTTTAGGAGCCATGATTGCCAATTATGTCTTTTTTTTATTCCTCTTCTTGTGCTCGAAGACGGAGTGAGGTGTTGTTGCTCGAGTTATCGCTGTCAGCGTCCGTTATTCTCACATAAATATCAGCTTGGCTTGTAACTGGGTAGAAACCACTCCTGTAAATATGACCGCGGCGTGCGCTCGGCGAGCTCGTGCGCGGACGCTCGAGGGGCTGTGGCTCCCCTCCCTCAGTCATGAAGCCTGTTTGCTTCATTCACCACCGTGAACACCAGATTTAGATCTTGTCCGCAGACGTGCACGTGTACGAACGCTGCTGCGTGCGCCGAATGACCCCGAAGGTCCGGCGCTCCCTGAAGGAACGGCAGAGTTTTCATGTTGAGAAACGATGGACCTGCCGTTGTTCTGGTACCTTTGAAGTCAGCAGAACTTGTAGCTGCTACCAGGCAAATATCAGCTCAGTTTCTGTAGAACGGACTCTGTGAGGATTTGGGTTTTGCCTCCAACCTCCTCCTCAACAGTTGTTGCCGATTCCAGCGACGAGCACTTCCCGTATTTAAACCCTTGGCTGATTCCAGATCTTCGCTGGAGCATATTGCCTCTTTGGTTAGAATCCCAGCCGCCAGATTCTAACGTCCACGCTCCACATCTACGTTAATTTTTGGGTTTTTGTACTTTGCTTCTTGCTTCAGGTTATTGGTTCTGAATCACGGCCTATTGCAAGGGTGTCCAACCCTGGTCCCTGAGGGCCACCATCCTGCAGGTTTTCCTCGTTTCTCTGCTCCAACACACCTGATTCAGAGGTTAAATCACCTCTTCATGTTCTGCAGAAGCCTGTTAATCACCCATTGATTCAGATCAGGTGTGTTGGAGCAGAGGGACAAGGAAAACCTGCAGGATGGTGGCCCTGAGGACCAGGATTGGAGACCCCTGGTCTATTGGGACTTACCCTCTGCCGCTCGGACTCACCTGTTTGGACTACGGACATCTTACCTCTTGGACCACTCCTGGATTGCGACTACACTTCTGGACCTCCTTCACCCTCCAAAACCTGTAAGAAAGAACACTCAGTTCACCTCGCTCCTCTCCTGTTTTCCAGATCCTCCTGACCGTGCACTGTAAAAACTTGTGACCTGTGAATAAAACAACTTACCTTTACTTTGTCTCTGCGTCTGGTTATGTCAGACTGAAGCATGTTCGGTTTTGTCTTGGCTGTGGTGGTCATCTTGGCTTCAGAAGCGCCGCTGCAGCTACTACAAATTTTATCCCAGTATCCATAAAACTGGCTGATTTATAACCATATTTGTGTTAATAGGTTGCAGACGTTCATGCATTGATTAATTTCTGCAAGTTTGGTTGAAATTCGTCCGGTTATTCGTGAGATATTTTGCTCACGCACACAAAGACGCGAGCAGAACCGTTGTTGTTATCGTTCTTACCACAGTTATTTTGGCGTTTTCGTCAAACTCGGTTTCATTTGTGTTTAAATCAAACGATCAGTCAACACAACAAGAAAAACTACAGTTAATTTAAACCAAACGTGCGTCGCCGCGTTCAGAGATTTTCAGGAAGGCGGGAGCAAAGATGGCAGCTCGGGCCGGTCTCGCCTCCACGTGGACGAGGACCGGTCCACGTCCTCGTCCACGGGGAGGCAGGAAAGTGGCCGTAATTGTGTGAATCTGACAGATTGGATCGATGCGCCGAGGGCTCAGCGTGGAAGAAACAGAAAGAAACGGCAACATTTGGAGTTTTCCTGTCGGGAGGAGAAAACTTGTTACTGAGCTCCTGCTGGTCCTGGAGCGGCTGGCAGATTGGAGTGTGTGTGTGTGTGTGTGTGTGGCCACAAATATGACTTTGCTATAGGCCATTGACTACACTGAAAACAAAATATTCAGATGTCATTTTAGAAACAATAGTTTCTGGTGAGAAAAAGAACATTTTGAGCTTCGGTGGTGCATTAAGAAGACATCTGCTGTATTTTATGCACTAAATGATTCCTCCTAAACAGGAAGTAGTGAAAAACGGTCCTTAAAACCCACCTGAAATCAAAGGTTTATTGTTTCTTGAAGGAATGCATATCACCCACTGCCTTTCATGACAGTTTTTCCGTCTAAAATCGTCTCTTCTTGACACTTTTAGCCGTTTTGGTTAAACCTTGAAAATACCTGCAGCCTCACGTTCGTGCTCGGGATGTGTGTTGGTAAGGGCTCTCAGCTACTACCACACCAAATGTCGACTAGCTGTGGCGGCCATCTTGAATTGTAGACGTGCGTGCAGTTTTTCCTTTGAAAGGTTTCACTATAATAACTTTTTTGCCCTGTTTCCTTCAGCAGAGGCCAATAAAAGTGACATTAAAATGTAACTTTTGCAACAATTAGAGGATTTTAAAGGACCATAAGCAGAGAAATTGTCCGGAAATCAGAGATTTTTGATTTCTTTATGTTTTAATCTTTAAAGAATGAAGTCATTCATTGATTTCCTTTTTATTGCGGGGAAACCGGAGCTGCTCCGTCTGCCTCCCTCGTGTTTCTATCTGCTTGTGGACAGTTGTTATCAGGTAGAAGTTGATTATGGCCGCTCCTCGTGACGACAGTTGTGGTCATTTTGGAACGGCGATCGATATATGGATCCGTTTATCTCCTCGCCGCGTCCGCAGGGAGCTCGCATTAGCATTTCCATCTGTCGGAGTCCTCCGGAGCCCAGCTGCTCGTTCCTTCTCCATCGTTTTCAGCAGGCTCGTTAGTTGTTTCGTTTGCAGTAATTTGGTGTTTAGATCTGTGATTTTGCCTTCATTTTTCTGATTTTCTGGAGCTGTTTTGGGGAACAGCGTTAATGCTTTTATGTTCTGCTGCTCAGTTTGCTGTTCTGAGCTCCTGTAGTTTGTTAGTTTTTGGGGGTTTTCGGTTCCTCTCCCGCCCTGCAGCCGAAGGTGAGAGTCGGTGCGTTTGTTTGTCTGAAGATTTAGCAAAATATCTCATGAACCGCAGAAGAAAATTAATCATTACAGCCGATTAACCTTCGGTGGGAACTCAATCCAAGCCAAAATGCAGAAATGCTTGTAATATTTTACAGATATTGAGCTAAAACTTGAAGTGGTAGTAGCCGGGGGTCGTTCCTGACACGTAGTTTGAGGGCTGACTCAAAATATCGCCCCCTCCACGTCGAACCCTGACCTTTCCTCTTGACCTCTCAGCCTCTCCCCGGGCGATCTGACGCAGAACGCCTGACCTTCTGTAAGAAATCAGACCTGAGGTGGAACCTGACTTCAGCATCTCTGTCAGCATCTTATTACGAAACTTTACGTTCCCTGAGAAAATTCTTCAAAGGGAGACAAATAAGCTGTGTGATCAGCAGCTTGGAAATTAGATCAAAATGCAGCCGCCTGAAGAGGATCCCGGCTGGAAGGCAGGAATAAAAAAAAAGGAAAAACTTTCTGTTAGAACTTTTATTTCATTTTAGACTCGAACAGCTAATATGTTTTCTGTGGATGAAAACAGAAACCCACAAATCGCCGTGCCGACACATCGAACCCTCCCTGGGAGAAACGGCGACGTGTCGGGCCTTTTGATAAAAGCAACTTGTGACGTGACAGGAATCAAAAGGCGCATTTATCTTCTAAGGAATGCATGTCACCCTCCGCCCTTCATGCCAGGACTTTGGGCTAAAATCCTCCGATGCCGAGTTTTGATTTTCTGCTGTTTTGACCAAACCGTTATGTGCGATTTCACACAATTAATACACAAGTCCCACAAGTCTCGGCTGGAAGAAGTATTTTCACCGTGTTGGTAGGCGAACGCCAGACAGAGACGGCTGCAAATCAAACTTAATCCAGGTATCTAATTGGTGTTGACTGATGAACGAGGGACAGATGTATTCAGAAGATCTCTACTGTTGGGAAAAAAAGAGGAAATGTCGAATGAGGCGGACATCTTGTCCTAAGACATGAAGAGTGTCTACACCAGGGGTCTCCAATCCTGGTCCTCAGGGCCACCATCCTGCATGTTTTCCTTGTTTCTCTCCAACACACCTGATTCATTGGTTAAATCACCTCTTCATGTCCTGCAGAAGCCTGTTAAAAAAACATCGTCCCCCCCGGCTCCCTCGGCGTTTTGCTGCCTTTATTTGCTGTAAACATCAGCGCCGGATTAAAAATGTCTCCTCGTATTGAAGTTGAAGGTAAACTTTCCAAAACACACAGCTGGCGTCTGCTCGCCGACAGTGGCAACATCTGGCGCGGCGTCTGCGGCGTTTGAAGCTCCTCACAATTAACGGCTCCGGCGTGAAGGAGCCACCTGCGAAGGTTCTTATCTCAGGTTGAAACTCGACGCGATCGTTAATAATTTGAGGGTTTTTGAAGGAAACTCCACCGGACTAAGAAAAGTCTGAACTATATTTGTCGAAATAAAAACATATATTTGCATATCGGTAAGTTATTTGACTGGACATGAAAAACAAGACAGTTTGTTGAATTTTCTCCAATAAAAACCTTCATTTACTTAAACTTTTATTATTCTTTTATTAAAGATGAGTGTTTAATTGATGTTGTTCTCAGAATGCCTGATTTTAAAAACCCATAACTGAGTTATATGTTGGTAAAACTGAGTTTTCTACTTTTTGTCCCACAGCAGGAAGGTCGCGGGTTTGATTCCCAACATGGAGGCTTTTGGGTGGAGTTTACATGTTCTCCCCCGGGGTCTCCTCTGTGCGTGTTAGGGACACCGAGGGACAACCTTAGCAACATTGTCCCTAAGTGTGAGTGAGAGGGTGAATGGTTGTTTGTCTCATTTGTCTCTATGTGTCCCTGTGATGGACTGGAGACCTGTCCAGGGTGTCCCCCGCCCCTCGCACAGTCTTGGCTTGAGGTAGGCACCAGCTCCCCGTGACCCGGAAAGGACAAGAGAAAAGGTGTGCAATGTTTGGAGCAGGGGTCTACAATCTGCGGCTCTGGGGCCACATGTGGCCGTTTGGTTCCTCTGCAGCGGCTTCCTGAAGCTTTGACCAATCCATCCATCCATCCATCCGTCCGTCCGTCCGTCCCTCCGTCCATCCATCCATCCATCCATCCATCCGTCCGTCCGTCCGTCCGTCCGTCCGTCCGTCCGTCCGTCCATCCATCCATCCATCCGTCCGTCCATCCATCCATCCGTCCATCCACCCATCCATCCATCCATCCAGGTAGGGGTTCATCCTGTAACTGGAGGGTTGCCGGTTCTAGTTCCTGCTCTGTCCGTCTCAGCTGTTGTATTGTTGGGCAAGACACTTCACTTGCCACCTACTGGTGGTGGTCCGCTAATATTTTGTAAAACGTTGTCTGTTAGATTGGTTTTTTTAATCCCTATACAGAAAAGAGAGAAACCAACTTTAAACCGAGGAGGAGGTCTCAGATTTCAGCTTTCAAAAACCTAAAATGGAGCATTAGGCCTGATCCCCAGTCAGTTTCGCTCCAATCAGGACCTGCATTCATGTGACCAGAGTGGCCCATCAGTGAGTCAGGCTAACAGGGACCCTAATGACCCTCTGTTGTTAGGAGGGTGAGTTAATCTGCAGGTGAAGCCAGTTTACAGAACATCTCAGCTTTCCACAGCCAGCCTCTGCTGTTTGAATTGATAAAGCTCCTCGGATGAGAAGCGAAACGTCTTCAACTAGAAAACAGATGTGCAGTTGTTTTCTGCTTTTGTTGTTTTTAAACCTTTTTTTTGATTTACCGTGTCCTAGATAACAGATAACCTACACCAGCCTGTCTCTATGCAGCAGAGTAGGGGTTAAATTGCTCTGTATTTTTTTAAATTTTACACTTTGTCGTCATTAGTAACCTTGCACGGGCCGTTTAAAGTCAAACGGGGTTAAAAAACTCCAACTCCCATGATGCCTCGCGGCGGCCGTTGGCGTGCGGCGCGCGCTCCGCTCTGCGGGCTGAGTGGGAGCGATTTATGTGGAGGCTTCGGAGGCGGAGAGAGAGAGAGGCAGTCGGCTCGCCGTGGAGCTGTGTCGGTCGGGCAGCCGACACCCACCCTCCGGGACAGGAAAACACGGAAAACAAACAAACAAACAACCGGATCCGAAGGGAAATGCACCGAACCGGGACTTCGGGCCACGCCGCGAGGAACGGCCGGACGGTCCGCGCGAGCGTTCGGCTTTAACTGGCAAAAAAAAAAAGAAAAGGGGGAAAAAGGTGGGGGGGCGACAGCGGACAAAGCGGCACAGCAGAACCGAACCCCCCCCCCC
>NC_051438.1:27643318-27649084 GCF_001649575.2 Kryptolebias marmoratus | reverse complement strand
TGTGTGTGTGTGTGTGTGTGTGTGTGTGTGTGTGTGTGTGTGTGTGTGTGTGTGTGTGTTACATTTAACTGCATGCATTCTTAAAAAAAGACCCCCCCCTTAAAGGTGTAAAAACCCGTATCCTGTGTGAAAATGGGTGAGGTTTGCACTGGGCTCCATGTTTTCATGGTGTGTGTGTGTGTTAAATGTTTTATTTTTTCCCACATCATGGCTGAACTGTTCAGTAGGAGTGTAGTTAAAGTGCGGCCATTAATTTCTAATTTAACCCCCTTTTTTTAAGGGTTATTTGAAAGGCGCTCGCTGCAAAGCGTGGATGTCCAACAGAAACCGGTCCCAAGTGGTCCAGTTTCAACGGGTTCTGGAACGAGGGTACGCGCTCAATGTAAACACTGAGCCGAAACAAACCCCGCCCCCCTCGTGGAAGCTTAGCACGCTTTCGGTGGCGTTGTGACCTGTCCGATCTTCATCAGATACCCTCGGCTTCCGTCGTCTGAGGCGAAGAGAAACGGCGGTGGGGGGAGGTCCGGTTATTTGGACATGGACTGTTTGGGATTTAAAGCCAGGAAGAAGAAGTGGATCGCCCGGATGAGCTGGACCGAACTGCCGCCAGGTTCGCCAGCTGTGAGGTGGGAAAGGAAAGGAATGCCTGTCACCCGCCGCTGCCCGTCGGGGTTGTAAACTATCGCCTCACGTGGAGGAATGTTGGCGTTGGCGCGCATTCGGCCAAACCTTTGAAAGATAACGTTACACAAGTTGTTTGAGCCCAATGTGCGTTAAATCGACCGAGTTATCGCCATCTCTCTGCTGTTGAATCTGACGGCCATCTTGAACTGTGTTGCCTCCGAACCATAGTCGTATGTAGCGGCACGTCTGATGACTACTTCCTGCTGCTTTCCGTGAAATGGTTGGTGAGATGAAGACCGACAGACGCCACAGTTTGTCAGTTGTAGATGTCAGCCCAGTTATTAGGTCGAACTAAAATCCATCCCTTGGTTCATGAGATATTTTGCTAACAGAACAGACTGATGAAGATGCGGTGGTTCGTGCCTTCTGCTGGGGCGATAACAAGGTTCGCTTGTTAATTTTGCCGCTCGAATGTTTTGATTTTTGACTTCTGCCGTCTCTTCCTTCCAGGGGAGGATCCCGGAGCCGCGGAGAGTGGCCCCGCGGCGGCAGCTTCGCCCGCCCGGACCTGATGGGGAGGCGCTCCTTGGTCGGCGGCGCCTGAAGCGCGTCGGTTGGAGGCACACCGTGGAACCGCACCGCGCTGCGACCCGAGCCGGCCGGCTGCCATGCCAAAGCAACATGCGCGCGACACCGAGGAGCACGCGGCAGTGGGGAAAGCTGTGGAAAAAGCTGGTGGAAAATCTACGGTTTGAGCAGTGATGTCGATCTTCCTCTTTTTTTTATTTTTGACCTAGATATCCTGTAACGCTCCACAGCTCCGCTCAGAAGAGCTGCGTTCTCTCGTTTTTTAATTATTTTTTTTGCGACAAAGACATTAGAAGTGCACGCTTGCAGCTGAGGATGGATGTTCAGATTGGCTGGAGTTGAGAGCATGTGGGGCAGAACGAGGGGACCCCTATGAAGAGGAGGAAGAGGAGGAAGCAGCAGCGTTAGTTCAAAAATGGCCCAAACCAGTTTGCTGCAGGGGAAGCGCTTTTACTGCCGGGAGTGGGTCTTCCATAAGATCCAGCACTGCCTTCAGGAGAAGACCAACAACCTGAGCGGTGCGGCCAAGCAGCCCCCGCCGCTGCCCGTCCCCGGCGCGCCCCCGCCGGGATCCGCCAAGCCCGCCGGCTCCTGGGGCGTGCTGCTGGTGGGCGGGCCGGGCAGCGGGAAGACGGCGCTGTGCACGGAGCTGCTGTGGCCCACCTCGGCCCAGGGGAGCCAGCGCGGCCTGCACCAGCAGGGCGTGGCCTTCCACTTCTGCCGGGCGGACGACTCGGACACGCTGTGCGTCGGCGGCTTCGTCCGCGGCCTGGTGGCTCAGATCTGCCGCGGCGGCTTGGTGCCGGGGTACGAGGAGAAGGTGCGCAGCCCGGCCGCGCAGAGCGCCCTGGAGCCCGGAGAGTGCGAGAGGAACCCGACGGAGGCATTCAAGAAGTAAGAACACGCTCGCTCACACACACATGCTAAACAACACCCACAGATGTTTCCGCACATCTGGAGGGCCAGAGTTAAGGAACGCATGTGGGCAGGACTTCAGATCAGTAGATTTTTAGTTTTTATAGATTTGTCTGAACGCTGAGTTCTCAGCGTTTTCCTGTTTTTTATTTTCCTTCATGTTTCAGCTGTTCTGACAGAGATCCCCCCCCCATTTCCTTCAAAACAATTTTCTTTAAAACCTGCTCTGTTTTTGTTTTTTTATGCTGCTTTCCTTTATTTACATACATTTAACTGGAATATTTAGACTCCTTTCTAGCCGTTCCGGGCGACGATGGGAATCCCTGAATTGGTTTGGTGCAGAAATGTAAAAACAAAGCCAGCACCTCCTCCCCTCTCTTCCTGCTGTTCCCACCTCCTGACCCTGATGCTCCCTTCCCCCCGTTTTTATTCCTGCTCCAAAGCTCCACCTCAGCAGCCGCTCCTCTTATTTGATGTCGTGGTTGTGTCGGTTTGTTGGTCGTCCCCTCCTCCTCCTCCTCCTCCTCCTCCTCGGTGCGGCGTGCTGGGTGGGACTGTCCCAGCTCGGCCTCTGATTCACCGACGGGTCAGATCGGGTTGGTTGTTTTTTTTTTTCAGTTGCAGCCGAGCTCAGGTTGCCTGGTGAGGCATGAGCTGAGTCAAGACTCAGACGACATGCACGTGTTGAGCTGTAGTTCAGCAGGTCCGCGGGCGTCCGGCGGCACGCCTGGGCACCCGCTGGGGTCAGGGTGGACCGTAGTTGTCAGCAGAGGCTTTAAACGGAGCTGTGTGACTTGTCTGCACGGCGTAGGCCGGGCCGTCTGTGTAACGCAGGAATGCATCACAGAACACACACACACCATCTGGTGACACTTACTGCACCGTCTCAACATCATGCAGTTCAAACGCTCAGGAAGGTAAATCAACCTCCACGCTCCTCTTTGTCATCTGCTCGTAATCGTACGGCCCCCAAACTGAGGACTCTGACTCCAGTTTGATCCCCCCGGGATAAAAAAATAAAAATAAAAACCAGTTGAGACGTAAACGGGGACTGAAACCTGTCCCTTCAGCTCCCGCTCTGCATCGTTCTGAACGTCGAGAGCGTTTTACAGATGCCCGTATCTCCGCCGTGCAGATTGTTTGAAAGGCTCCCTCGCTCTCCAAGACGCCGGCGAGTTCCCAGGAAGCCGAGCTCGTCGGTTCCATCCAGCAGAGAAATGTGAAGAAGTCGAGCCAGCGCGGGGCCACGGGAGAGCCTAAAACTTTACGGTTATCTCAGGATTACGACCGCTGACTCACCCCAGGAGTAAAACCTCGCAGCGGGGCGCTGGGCTTGTTTTTATCCCAGCTGTTTCAGGCCTCCACGGGCCGGGCCGAGCCGAGCCGAGCTGGGCCGAGGTTCTTGTTTAACAGATTTTTCTTCACCCGGCCCCTTCCAGCTGGGGTTCTTAAACAGTGAGCGACCGAGAGGCCCAGAGGAACACAAACAAGTCAGTTTGTTGGTGGTAATCGGCGCTTTGGTGTCGTTACGGCGGAACAGATGTTGACTTTCTGCAGCCGGATGGTCGTAGTTGAGCCGTTACGCCCTTCTGATCTGAAGGGGTTTAAAAACTGAATTTCGCCCTTTTTTTGACGGCTCTTACTCTGTGAATTACTTGCATTTTATTTATTTATTTATTTGTTTTATTGCCGTTCTTTTGTGTAACTGAGAACAGCTGTGCTAAAAGAAGCACAGCTGCCCATTAAATGGCGTCAGAATGTTCGGTTTGCAGATGAATCTGCAGAAACCGACAGTAAACGTCTTACCTGACGTTAGATGTTCAACAGAAGGAACGTTTCTGTGGAAACGTAATCATCGTGGGGGTGATTGAAATAAAAGGAACTAACTAACCCAGCTGTGTTAGTGATAAAGAAACCTTTTCAAACGTGTGGTTTGTGACAATAATGACTTTAGAAAAGCTGTGAAATAAAAACCTCCTCAAGGCTTCCTTTGATTCTACTGAAGACTGGTAACAAAAAAAAAATCAGGCATATTTGCAACAAAATCTGAATTATGACAATCATCCTGAAGGGCAGTTTTCCTGCTGGGTTGTTGTTTGATTGAATGAAATATAAAAGCAGCTGAACGTGAGGACCTAAAACGTCTTCTGTGATCATAATAAACCGAGTCGGTCTCAGATTTTATCATCCAAACATCTGCAGACGGCAGCAGAGCTTCGACTTCAGTGACTTTAAGGTTCAGATGGAGCTCAGAGCTGACTGAGCACGGCGAAAATATGAATTTATTTCTCAAAAATTACTCGTTTGCCTCAAACATCCGAGTCCGAATGATTTAACACGATCAGCTGAAACGCTGTGCAACATTAAGCTGCCCTGAAATCATTTTATTTTGTTCAGAACAATAATAATAAATATATTTAGGGAAGATTCTTGTCTTGAAACCTTGAATACGGCGTGTTTCAGACAGAAGCGAGACGCCGCAGCCGGCCGGAAACAGGAAGTTAAACATTTGTGTCGTCTTTAGGCTCCTGGTGATGTTTGATGTCGGCTGTGATGAAGCCACACCTTCGTCCTTTTCTCTCATCAGGACAATCAGAACCAGGTCTGGGTCCAGTCAGACTCTGTCAGATTGACCCAGAAACCTGACCGGCGGTCTGAGCCGTCCTTTGTGACGTTGATGTTTGCGACACATCGTGCGGTTCTGCTCACAGTTCTGTTCGGACTGACGGGTCGGACCTGAAAGAAGCAGAATATCTTTGCTTCACTTCATTCAGACAAGATGGTGGAACAACCTGAGGTTCTGTGGACGTGGACGTCCATCGGCGCCGTCTTACCGCCTTTCCTCGGTGTCTCGGCAGCTTCGTGTTTCGTCCCGTTATAGCGCGGGAACGGCTGTGTTCGTACGTCTCTGACACGGGATGATCACGTGTCGTGGTTTCATCCACTGAATGTGTCGCAGTGACGTCGCTGTCTCGACGCTCCTCGGAACGTGAGCGGTGAATTTGTGTTCGCGTCGACTTTAATCTGCCGAGTTTCCTCTGAAGAACTCTGATTGGAGAAAAGAAAAGCTCGCGACGAGCTGTGTTCACAGTTTGACTGAGAGGTGTTGGTTTCAGCCTAAATCTCTGTCAGTCGGTCCATCTTCTGTAACATTCTGGCCCTTTTCCCGTCCTGACAGTAACGCGATGCGTTCGCCGCGGAGCTGCAGATAAAAGGCGGTTTCAGCTTTCGGCTCGCCTTTCTTCTGCTCGAAGCCGACCTGCAGCGACTCGTCTTCAGACAACCAGCCTGAAACTTTGGCTTCTTTGACGGTTCGAACGAGTCAACTGCACCAATCATTTCTGACGAGTTCAACGCCACAGACGTTCCGACAGTTCCCTAGGTGGGATTAAGCCAGCGTTCAGGGGGTTCTGCTGCTGGAAACAAGGAACGACTCGGGTTTAAATCTGTGAAAGGACTCCATCTTTCAGGGCCTTCGGTGTTTTATATTCATTATTCAGCGCAACCGAGGAAGAAGCTGATCATTCACATGAGAGTTTCTTCTAAAAGTGTTGCTTTTCAACAGCCTGGATCACACATTTCTTTCTAATGTCAAATTTTCCACATTGATTTACCCCCCCCCCCCCCCCCCCCCCCCCC
>NC_051438.1:27641589-27643268 GCF_001649575.2 Kryptolebias marmoratus | reverse complement strand
CCCCCCCCCCCTCACTGGGCGGCGCTTCGTTTTGGGGTTAAAGGACACAAAATGAAAGCAGCTTCTTGGCTTTCATGTGGTCCAAGCTCTGTGGAAAATGTGATGGAGATTAGATCCACATTTCAGAAACAAAAAAAACTAAAAGCTCCCAGTTCGAAGCATCGGCTCGAGGCGAGCAGCGCTGGTGCGGCTGCAGCAATGACTCAGCAGTCCGAAGCCAGCGTGTGTGTGTGTGTGTGTGTGTGTGTGTGTGTCCACCTACATGCTCGTGTGGGCATACAGAACTCATTCATGTAATTGTTTTCCAGCGAGTAAACTCCCAGTTACACGGAGCGAAGAACGGCTGTCGGGGGGACAAACGATTATCTGGTTTTCAGCTCCAGTTTACGTCCGACTCCCTGAAACCCCAAAATGACTCCGTTTACAGTAAAATAAAACAAAGGAACAGCCGCGGGTAAACAAAAATGGTGTCCTCGGCCAGGCGTAGAACCTTCGGTGTGGAAATATAAAAGCGAATCTGCTGCTAAACATGAAAGAAAACTACAAAGATGGAGTAAAACGACGAACAGGCGTTCAAACGCTTACAGCTTCAACCCGACTTATTTGATCTGCAGCAACAAAAACATCAAAATTAGAAGATACGAGTTTAAGATACGTTTATCATCATATAGAAATGAATATGTAGAAGCCATGTGATGAAATCCTTCTTTTGCTCTAAATTCTTCGTCCTGAACGAGTTTTCGACGCCGCCATCGGTGACTCGTTTTCAGTCACTTCGGCCGTTTCCTTCTGTAAACCAACGCACGAGGCAGCTGCTCAAAGTTTGCTTCCAACTTTTAAATTAAAGGATACATTAACTATCGATATGAGGAAAGAATTGATTTTGTTCACTTTATGAATTATTTTTTATCCGGTCTTTATGAGTTCATGACGTCTAAATCTGAGCTTCAGTCGTCTTTTTTTAACCTTCTGTGATCCAGAGTTGCCTCACATCAGCAGACCCACAAATATCATCACCATTTCCTTCAAATACAGCTACATGTCGACGACTTCACATATATTTAATATTATTCGTTCTCAGACGGGTTTGTGTCGAACCCAGAGCTCGTTACAAATGGTTTTCAGACGATTTAATTAAATATTAGGATTGTTTTTCAGATCGTGGACCTTCAGTTTCAACAGAATATGTTGTCAGGAGAGTTCACACCGCTGCCTCTGACTGGAAGGTGAGATAAAACGGGTGAAGTCGCATTCAGAATCCAGTTTTGGCATGTGCTGGACCGCAGGAAGGTGTACCTGTCGAAATCCTCTCCGGGGTGTGTGTTTGGGCTGGGGCTGATAGGTGTGTGTGTGTGTGTGTGTGTGTGTGTGTGCGCGCGGTGAACAGCAGGATTTAAGAGGGATGAAATTTCAGATTCCTTTGACAGTATTGGATAGCCGGTCAGGAATGCTCACCTCGTCTGGGTTTGGAAAAGCTTCGGCGGGGGGTGGGGGAAATAGTTTGGTCTCAGAGAGGCATGCGTGCCCCGTTCAGACTGTTTACACCTCGGCTAATGATTGACCGGGAGGAGCCCGGGAGCAGGCGACGTTCATCATATCTCCGTACTGAATGAGGCCATTTTGAATAACTGAAATGGGAGCAGAACTGGGTTAATAAGTTGACTCAAGGGGGGAGGGGG
>NC_051438.1:27610753-27641526 GCF_001649575.2 Kryptolebias marmoratus | reverse complement strand
GGGGGGGTCACCAGAGAAACGCTTTGGGGGAAGAGTTGGATTTCAGATGGCTAACGGTGATGAATCCCATGACACGTCTGTGGAGTCACAAACATCATGAGACGTGATCAGCAGACACCAAAAACTGCCTCCCAGGACGCTCCAGGACGGGTCGGGTCAGGAGAATCGTTTTTAGGCTGGCTGGTGTGAAGGCTGATCAAACTCTAAGTTCAGCGGTGAAACTAGAAGATAACACTGACATTATTTTACCCATTTTAACAAACGTTTCAAACTACTTTTGGATGATGCCCGGCTGAGCGTTAATGGGACCGTTAAACTTTAGGTCTCGTAACGCCGTTGCTGCTTTTAAAGAACGTCTTTTTTCATAAATTAATGCAATGTCACCCAGTAGTTTAGGTTGGAGTGACGTTTGGAAGCATCAAAAGTGGCTTCGCTTCGAACAGGACCTCTGCACAGATCTGTGAGAAGGTGCCACATGACTTTAATGCCCCTTTTCCACCGGCTCTAAAGGTCCTGGCTCCACTCTACTCAGCTCTCTCAGCCGGTCCCTGCTTCGGAGTAGCGTTAGCTTACCCTGCAACATTTAGCCGTCTGTCCCCCAGCTGAAGGCGCTGTAAAGCCTGAAACCTCCGGCTGATAACAGCTGTCCTAGCATTTCTTCCACTGCGCCTCTCTTCCTGAAGTCTCAGGAGAATCCCCATAAGTTTAAAAAACAGCAACAACACAGGGCCAACATTGTCCATAATGCTTCCGTTGTTTACACGAGGAGGCGTTCCTCTGCTACCGAGCCGAGTAGAGTAGAGCCGGTCTTCTGAATTAGAGCCTGTGTAAAAGGGGCATAATATGTGTTAAAGGATTCATTTCATCTGGGGCTGAATAACTTTTTATTCTGACTTGAATGAAGTTATTTTTCCGACTCTGTGAAACTGAATCGTTATTAAATTAAATTGTCCATTTGAGTTCATCAGCTTGCATCATGAGGTCCACAAACCTTTAGATTTCTCTTTAAGCTGATTAAATTTCCACCGTTTTAGTTGTAAGACGCCTCAAACATTTCGTAAAGCTGCCGTTGGGCGGCGTGGCACGTTCACAGGGAGGTTAAATCCTCACAGCAGCTCATTGTAATAATTTATTTTTATAACTTTATCGTAATAAAGCTTTGCACAGACGAGCCCGACACTTTAATCACTGTGGCTGAAACCAGAGGGTCATTAAAGGAGAGCTGAACTGAACGTCTGATCTGAGCTCTAAACCCAGATTTAATCTGACAAAAGAAATGTTGCCTAACTGTCCTGTCAGCCATCTTGGACAAACAGATTAGTGGTTTATTTGGTTGATCTGAGCTGCTGTTAATTTACCTCTTCAGGCTCACAGATTAATCTAACTCCGGTTCTGCCTCCGTCTAACAACTTTACATCACACCCCTGATTCGACATAAACGGGAGCTGAAGTTGATTTATGGCTGAAGCGTCTGAGTTAAAGGAAACGGGAGCGTATGTTGGGTGAAACGTAAAGATTAGACGTCTGTTCCCAACATTTGCTCTCACTTACTGTCCTGATCTCTGCGATCTCAGCGAGAGCGATGATCGCAGTGCTGTCATGCATAATGTACGAACAGCTCAGGAGGAAAAAGAACTGATCTGCAGGACGGTCGTCTCTTTGGGTTTGAGTCAGGGCATGACTCAGCAGAGACGCTGAGCTCCTCTGAAGGAAGGCTTTGTCGGCCGTCCTCTGGCCCTTGGAGCTCCGTTCACACAGGCCGTGGTTTCGTTGGTGAAACAAGCTTTGATTTGCATTTTGGTCCCGTCGCTTCGCAGCCTCTCGTGTCCTGATCATCGTGTCTGACTCGGGCCTGTCTGTAAAAGGAGCCGTGTGAATCTGTAAGGTTCTGGCCGCGTGCCTGGCGCTGCCCGGTCAGCTCAGACATCTTCACTGAATGTCACACCGAAGGGTTGTCTTTCTGACCTGACAGATGCTGAGAGCTCGGCCTTCCCCCAGCTCCCTGAGTCTGGGCTCACGTGGAGACCAGGTTTGCCTGATGAACTCAGTCAGCTTTGTTTCCGCGGCATTTTCTTCGTCCGCGCTCCTCGTCTTTTGACTCTTCGACAGCCTGAAAGCAGCTGTGTTGTGAGAGAAGAACGGCTCTTTGTTTCGCCCACATGCTGCCACCGTGGACTCGGCTGCCTCAGTCGGCGACGCGGCCTCAAACACGAGCGTTCGCACGCGGCCACCGCTGCGACCGTATGAAGGAACGACCAACTTGGTGGTGGAGGGGGGCGGTTCGAGGTGCAGGACGGTATTTATCCTGGAAGCTGAAGCTGAGCTGGTACAGCGCCCCCCCACAGGAAGCTCCAGGTCCTGCACCCGTCATGTAAACAAGCAGGATATTCTCTTTCAGGCTTTAACTCGTGTCACATCTGCTTTATCTTCAAATATCCCCCCCCCCCACCACAACCAATGCGGTTAACTGTAATTAATTGTTTCGTGCTTCAAAGAACGGTCATGTAATGCCGATCGTCCAAAAACTACAACATGGCCGCCTCCACAAACCGGATCCTGTTGGATTCCCAACAAGAGGAGACGAGTTAACTTGGTCTACTTTTATAATATACATCTGTGGAAAAACAGGCTTAATTAGAGTTAATTAAGAAGCTTTTCTACCCCAAACACTGAACCCAACTTTTTATTATTTTTTGGTGATTTGTGCTAAAATGAGCAATTTGGAGATATTTTAGCCTAAAAGAGGAGGTAACTGTGGAGGATTGGTGGCAGTAATTGGTCAAAAGCTGGAAAAACTCGTTGTTGAAAGATTTCAGATGTTTGAGAGTCGCCAGTGAGTCTCTTCATCCAAAGACCAAATTCAAAATGAAGGTAATTTCTGAACTTTACAGCTTCAACGTGTCTCGTAAACATCAGGACAGAGACAAAAGGCATGAAAAGGAACAGCTGAAGGACAAAAATTACTTTATTATCAGCAGATCAGTGAGAGGGCCGGGTTTAAAACGAGCATTTTAGAGTAAAGATGGGCAAACTGGACCATGTTTTTCCATCTTTCTGCTCAAAATATTCTGTTGTTGGCAAAAAACAAAGAAAATAGTTCCTGTTAATGATGACATTAAATGTGATTAAAGCTTTTTAGGATTACGTGGCGTAATCTGCCAGATTTCTTTGGACAGAAGGTGCCAGTCAGCGCCGTTTTCTTCACAATAAAAACATTAGCAAGCTGGCTCCTCTTCATGTTGGACTGAAACTAAACAGAACTCCTCCTGAGCCCGGGTTCCAAAGGAGAATGTTTCTTGGAGCAGAATTCAAGTCCTGAAATGTTTAAGTGTTTAAAGGAGGAGATGCTGGTGAAGCCGCAGGAGCACGAAGAAGACGTCTCGTTAAATCGGTACTCGTGTCGCAGCTTACGAGCGGCGTCGGTGGCCGAATAAATTCATTTTTAAAGTCTAATGAACCTGGAGGCGAGTCGAGCTGGAAGTCAACGGCGCCTTGTCGGTCGGCCTTTAAGCTGCCGGTGGCGGTCGCCGTGGAACCGAGCCCATCGCCGTCCCGCCTCAGCGAACGCTCCTGCGTGGCGTTACGTGCTGGCTCTGAGGCGAGCAGATTTCTGCTGATAAAAGGTTTAATGTTGCGTTTTAAAAGGCTGAGATTTGATCACGTTGGGCTTATCGCTGGACGCCACAGGGCCGGCTTTAACGCTCCTAAACGCCCCGGCTTTAGTAGAAATGTTGCAGGGAGGCCTGTCCTGCCTTCGACTCCCTGAATCAGAAACCAGAGTCGTTGTTTTCCTCCATAAACGAACCCATGGAAACAAATTCAAACCGTTTTTCCCCTGTTGTTGAGAGCGGCGTTCTGTAAGAGCGTTTTTAATACCGACGCTGTTCAGAAGGCAAATATTTAATTCTTGGAAGAAGAAAGAACACCTTCTTTATCACAGAATTTATTAAGTTAGACCTTTATGCAAATAGAACAGCAGATAACTGGAATCAACTGTTAAAAGTCTAGATTGAAGTGTTTACGTTGGGCGCTGGCCGTGATCCAGGTTCACTGGAACGGGTCGGCCATTTAAAACAAAAAAACAGCGTTTGTTTCTACCATTGTAGTTTATTTTGAAAGGATTATGAAGCGGAAGCTATGGTCATAGGTGAGTTTAGAACGGGTCCATCGTCCTGAAAATGATAATTATTTGAATTTCCCCCGTGACCACAGCTTCCACTTCACAATCCTTTCAAAATAAAACTGCAGCAGTAGAAACAAACGCCGGGACGTTCCAAGCTCTCCTTCTTGTTTTGAGCAGGTGGTAGGCTGAAGAAGCACCATCAGAAAACTACCAGGCGTTGGTGTAAAACTTTGAATATTCAAAAGTCACCATATGAAAAACTGACTTTTAAAAGTTCAGAGACTCCGGCTGCCATTTTTCTCCTTGCCAGTTCTTTTTACAGAAGCTAAACGCTGGTGTTCTGACACTTACATTTCTAAAAAAGCAAAACCTTAATTACAAAATTAGCTGCTAAACATCAATTATCAATAAAGCCATGAAAGAAAGCTCCGTTTCCTGAGCCCGACTCATTATCCCAACCTGATGGATGAAATGTTTCTGCTTCCTTCTCCTCTCAGGTGCGTCCTGCTGCCTCTCCTGAGCGTCAAGCCTCCTCAGCAGTCGCTGTTCCTGCTGGTGGACTCCATCGACGAAGGATGCCACCTCGGCGAGGGGGAGCAGCGGTCCTCGCCCGGTTCTCCCAGGACCATCGCCGAGCTCCTCGCCAGTCACCACGAGTTCCTGCCCCCCTGGCTGCTCCTGATCTGCTCCGCTCGCCGGCAGAACAAGGCCATCACCAAGCTCTTCACAGGTATGTCGTCGGGTGCAGTGAAGAGGTGTAATTTAGAGAATCAGAGTCATTGTGAGGCGGCTCTCGCAGCTACGCTGAGGCAGTTTGACAGATGGCGGTTTCTTTTCAGCATCAGCTTCTTTGTTTGAAACGGCGTTTAAAAGCCTGCGAGCGCTTCGGCTCAGAGAACAACTCTGCACGCCCAAACAGATCAGGGTCACCAGCGGTGGACCTCGGTAGGAGCTGCAGCACTTCCTGGTCCTGATGAGGCTGTGCAGGACCAGCTGCTTGTCAGCCCTGCAGCCTGCATGAATCAGGACCCTCACAGTGGGGGAGGTCTCTCCTGCAGGCCGGTGGTGGGAGGAGGTCTCTCCTGCAGGCCGGTGGTGGGAGGAGGTCTCTCCTGCAGGCCGGTAGTGGGAGGAAGTCTCTCCTGCAGGCCGGTGGGAGGAGGTCTCTCCTGCAGGCCGGTAGTGGGAGGAAGTCTCTCCTGCAGGCCGGTGGGAGGAGGTCTCTCCTGCAGGCCGGTGGGAGGAGGTCTCTCCTGCAGGCCGCTGGTGGGAGGAAGTCTCTCCTGCAGGCCGGTGGGAGGAGGTCTCTCCTGCAGGCCGCCGGTGGGAGGAGGTCTCTCCTGCAGGCCACGGGTGGGAGGAGGTCTCTCCTGCAGGCCGCCGGTGGGAGGAGGTCTCTCTCTCTCTCTCTTTTCATTTTAAGCAAAATCTCATATTTATCTTTAAGGGACGGGCAGAGACTTCCAAATATTCAAAGTTTAGCTAATACACGTAATACTGTGACAGGAAGTTGGTTCCTAACAGCGCTTTTTCCAGTCGAGGTGTTGTTTTTTTTATCCGGAGGTGAAAATGAGGAACCCTGGAAAACCCCCAGTGAGCTGAATTAGCAGCGGCGCACATCTCTGCACCTGAAGCCTTTGCTGATCCGAGGGTTTTTCAGCTGCAGGACTCGGAGGGGAAGTCTTCATCCCAACTGTAATCTCTCCCTCAGATTATTTCTCTGCTTTTAAACGGTTTGTTGTTGTGCTGTAATAATTAAAGGAAATGGAACCGGACCGGGACTTGGATATTTGAAGAAAAACCAAATAATTTCCAATAAATTTGAGTGTTTTTGCCAAAAATACACATCCCTATTATAGCGTCCTGATTCACCGGTGTGAGAGCTTGTTTTTATTTTGTGCTTTTAGACAAAACTAAAAGCATAAAGGAGTTTGTGTGTTGATAAGGGGGTTAAAGTTGGACGAGCTGTTTGTCGGCGGTCTGCAGACGGACCTGCTCACAGGTCCGAATCGACCTTAGAGACAGATTTGAGTCTTGGTTTGGAGATGAAGTTCACAGAGGAGCCAACAGGAAGTCTCCGGAGCTGGTCTGGTCCTGGAAGTGTCTGAGCGAGACGTCAGCTCGCCCGGATGTTCGAGTCTCGTCTTCCTTTCTGACACATCTGTTGGTTCAGGGTTATCTCTCCGTTTTGACCATTTGAAGTGATTGTTTTGTTTTTGTTTTTTAAAGATCACTTCCTGTTTAAAAGAGGACGGGCCAAACCGAGCTTCAGATTTGCTCTCATCACTTGTCCGTTCATTTAATATCTATTTTTAGCTTAGCGTGGGTTTCTGTTGCTCTTATTAAAGTCTAAAAAGCCTGAAGCTTTTCGTGCTGCTGCTGGTTTCAACAGCTTCTGTTTTCTTTAGATCCAGTTTTGTGTTTTTAGTTGAAGAGGATCCATCGCAGACGTGGTTTTATTTCAGGTTTTATTCTGAATGTGGAGTTTGTGTTCTCCTCATTCATCCAACACCAGACCTGAAATAGACCAAAGGAGAAATGGACCGGAGGACTTCAGAGGATCAAATCCAGGCCAAGTGTCCCCTAAAAATACCCTCTGTATTGTTTACAGTTCAGACCTGCCAAAAAACTTTCAGGCTCTCCAGAAAGCCAAGCTCTGGTTGTTTTTTTTTAAACGAGTGGCCTATTTATTTAGTCTGAGGAGGAGTGTGTGGATTTGTTTTGAATGATGTTCCAGGAACGACCTGAAACGATAAAAGTCGCACCTGAATGAACCTGAAACACGTTAAAGCTCTCGGCCTGAAAGCGCCTTTGTGAAAGGAGCAGCTCTGAATTCCCCCGCTCGGCGCTGAACTGTTATTCCTCGTGTCTGTCTTCGGGTGGAATGTGCTTCGGGAAGTTTTCAACACCTCTGAGACCGAGGCAGGAAGACGGAGGCGCACTGGCTCCTGCAGCAGAATGCCTCGCTCGCATCCGCTCGGCTAATGCCTGGCAAACAAAGGGCGCTCTGTTTGTGAGGAGCAGAACAAGCTCCCCTCCGGCTGACTCACGTTATCCCACCACTCAGGTTTAATTAAGCCCCGGGCTTCCTCTGCCATCTTCCACTCGGACTCCCCCTGAGAGCCGAGGACGAGTCGATCTGCGGCGGACTTACGGAGGAACAGCTTCCTCTTTCCTGTGCTTACCCCGCTACTGTGAGGGCATGAGAGGGGGGAGGGGAGGGGGGGCAGAGTGGAAACACTTAGGCAGCGATTCTGTTTGGGAGTCGGGCAGAATCTGTGCCAATTTAACAAGGCCTCTGGCAGTGAGGAGGAGGAGGAGGAGGGGCTTAAATAGAAACAGTCACTCAGGCAGCTGCTTTCTTTAACAGCCCTTTTCTTCATTTTTAGATTTACAAACTCATGCTACAAAAAACTAAAAGGTTAGCTGATTATTATTGTCCTTTATATTCACCTTTTCAAAATAATCAGTTTGTTTATGATGTCGTTGAAATAATTACCACCTGATTTTAATCGTCGCCGTTTGATCCACTCCTCGTGTGCAACCTTTTTAATCGTGCAGAAACGTCCCCGAACTGCAATGGCTGCCACCTGCCAGACGTTTCAGGGTTCCCTGTTTCTCAGCGCGCGAGTCAGTGGAGGCGTGTTAACGTGCGGCGGCAGGGCGTTCCGACACGGGAGGTTTTATATCTAAAACCATCTTAAATTGAGATTAAATGGAGTTATCGCCGTTTTTTTGTATCAAAATATTTGCTTACAGAGTTTTAACACAAACTATAATCAGTCGGTATCTGGGTAATAGAAGAAAGATCTCCTAAAAACTAAAATAGTCCAACCAGAGATTATAAAAAGCAGTTTATCATGAAGATAAACTGTGTTTGTTTGTTGGGGTCTGATGGAATCGGCTGCTTCTGTGGAAGATTTCATGACTCATCCTGAAATATGGGCCAAGAAAAACGACAACGATGCAGCCCGATTTCAAGGAAGCAAAAAAAACCAAAACTGCAGGAAGAAGAAAGAGGCTTAAACCTGCAGGAGCAGAGGAAGGAGAAGGCATGAAGTCCTGAAACCAGGAAGTCTGTCTGTTTGCTGCTGAAGCTGCGAAACGTCCCATCAGCCTTACAGCAGCATCGTAACTCGGGTCTTTAAGGAGGTTATGATACTGCTTACACAACTTGTTCTTGCAGTCGGTGCCACGCCAGCTTTAAATAAGGCTAACCTCACGTATAGCCTCACGTGCACACAGTCATGGTTATGAATCACAGCTTTAATTAACGTGGAGCTTTTCTTGGCTCGATCCGAGGAATGTTGGCGTGCGGCGTCTCTTAGAAGACGCTCATTTCCTGTCTGAAATGACACCGTTGCTTCTGCTCTTTAGTCCCTTGAAGTCTGAGGTCTTTTCTAATGAGAGCTTGAATGCGTGGCCCGTGGGGGTTTTTTGTTTCCTGCGTTTGTGTCTGTTGGGGGACAGGACAGGTCAGCCCACCCGAGCATCTTCCACTGTCGCTCTGTGCGCTGTTGGCGGAGCTTTCTGCTCTCCGCCAATCGCAAACGGTCCCTCTGAGGAAAGCTTGACAGACGAGGCTGAATCTGCTGGTCCCCCTTCACCCTTTCACCCTTTTACCCTTTTACCCTTTTACCCTTTCACAAGGACAAGCTTCAGTTTCGTCTCATCAGTCCCAGGAACGTTAGTGTGCAGTTTGGGGATTTCCTGTCTGACTTTTATTGTTTTTCGGTCAACAATCATCCTGATTCAGAACAAAACGATGGTTTGATCAGAAAGTGACAAACTTTGACCTTGGAGTTCAGCTTGAATGGTCTCACTATCCGTCTGATCAACCTGGGGTCGCATTTCCTCTTGCGTCCACGTCCTGGGAGGTTGTCCACAGTCCCATGAACCTCCTGCTCTTCATTAATCTTGTCAGCTGTGGTCAGAGGATCATGAAGCCTCTCAGAGATGGTCCTGAACGTGGAGATCTATAATCGTCTCTCTGAGCTCCTCAGCAGATCTTTGTTTTCTGCTCCGTGTTCAGTTTGGAGAACAGAACCAAACCGAACGACCCGGAGGCCGATTGTTCCCTTAAAACAGACTGAATGTCTGATGAGAAGCTAATTAAGGTCAAACAGTTTGAAACATGATCATAATTCAGAGATTATTTGCCTCCTGAAGGATTAAATAATAAACAAATAATCAACAAATCTCGTCTTTTCACAATTTATTTGTCCACTCTACCATCTACTAACGGCACGCAGACGTTTATTAGACTGTTGGTTTTGAGGGAGTCACTTTTCACGAGGAACGAGGCGTCGTTTCAGCGAGCTCTAAGAGCACCAACAAATATATCTGTGTGTGTGTGTACACACACTTTCCTTTTCGGTCGAATATGAGACCCCTCAGGAGGGACGGAGGTCTCCTGGCCGCCTGACAACACAAACAGGGTCGTAAAGCAGCGAGGACGGTTTATTTCTCCTGGTTCTGTGGACGAGGAAGGCTCGGCGGCACCATTTTGGACGCAGCAGATGAATTTTAAACACTTAAAGGAGATTTGACGCCAAGAATAATTCTCTGCGCTGAAAAAAACGGAGCGCTCCAAGGCACTCTTCAACCAACAAATGAAAAAAGGCTTTCTATAAGAGCTGAAAACCCGTTCCAAGACGTTCTGGCCGAGCTGTGGCATTCAGGACTCCTGCTCCTAAATCACCGTAAAGCCTTTATCGTCCTCTCCTTCGTATCGATCGTCGCCGCGTAACGATTCCAGGGTAACGGGAGCAAGGACAACACGGTTCCCTCTGCTTTCCCTCCCTGCATGTCCTCGTCTGTGAGGCTGCATGGGAAGCGTCACGTTGAATGACTTGAGAACCATAATCCCAGCTGAGTACTGTAATTTACCTCCATGAAGTCTGACAGCCGGGCAAATTACAGGTGTCCCGTGTCTGTAACGCGTCGGAGGCTCCTCCTCCTCTCAGGTGATGCCCGTCGGTATGTGGCGAACCTGAACTCCTGAGCGCTCGTCTGAAGACGCGCCAGTTTCTCAGATAATGCTAGGGTGCTTTAATTAGGTCTTAATTTGAGTTCAGCCTGAATAAGTGCAGCGAAAAGTTTCTGGGTCGGGTTTTTTTTGGCCCTTAGGGGAAAATATCACCCAAAGTGCAAAGATTTTGGGTTTTTCACACCACCGGCATGCCAAGACGGGCGGGATGGTGTGAAGCGGCGGCGCTTCCTGACAC
Source organism: Kryptolebias marmoratus (assembly GCF_001649575.2). Taxonomy (NCBI): domain Eukaryota; kingdom Metazoa; phylum Chordata; class Actinopteri; order Cyprinodontiformes; family Rivulidae; genus Kryptolebias; species Kryptolebias marmoratus. Next base: position 27,631,176 of record NC_051438.1, on the reverse strand, counting down.
CTGAGGACTGGATGGCCTGGAAGAACCTCTGGGAGGACCCGATTCTGTCCCTTTTCCTGCGCAGGTGAGCAGAAACCTGACGCTGTGAGGTCACTCGGAGGTCAGCCGGCCCGGAGGCGGCGGGAATTCGATCCAGAGCGCCGCGAGCCACAGCACAGACTCAAGAATTCACTTTTCTTTCAACCGTTAAACCAAGAGCGAATTAGAACTTTCAGAAAACGCTTTTATTTTGAAAGAATCATGAAAACATTCAAGCAAAACAAAAAAAGGAGAAATCCAGCTTTCTTTCCTGCTTTTACAGAAATAGTTTAATAAAAGAGGTTCAATCAGATTTCACCATCTCGAAACATCGAGTTGAAACGTTCAGCGCGAGCGTCCGCTGAAGACGCCCCCGCCATTTTAAATCGCTCATGATCCAGAGTTCACGTCGTGACCGGACGAGTTTGAATCACAGAAAGGAAGGAAAGGAAGGAAGGAGTGCCACAATGGGCGCCGCGGCCGTCATCCAGCTGCAGACGTGCACTCAGCGGTCTCTTTCTGAACGTTTCGTCCCTCCGATGAACACACGACTGGCTGCGTTCGCCACCTCCAACAGGTCGGACCGGAACGCCGATCCCGCGGCGAAGGGCGTGTCTGGGCAGGCCTGATCTTTGAAGCCGGTGAAACGTGAAGCAGCTGATCTGAAAAGGCTTCTCGCCGCTGAAGGCAGAAACCAAACTCAGGACTTTCCGAATGGCAGCGAACGTCTCGCAGCTCCGTCTGCAGACGGTTGGAGCCGACTCCCGTCCACATTCTTGTGTTCGGAAGGTTGGCGCGCTCGCGTTGTGTTTTTGGAGCGGGGGGACGTCGCAGCTGTCGAGCAGACGTTTGGTGAGCGCGGGTTTTACAGCGGGGCTCGGGCGGAACGCGTCGAAGCGGAGAAGCTGCGGGATGAGCTCAGGCCTCTTGTTCCTCGGCGCACGTGAACAGTGTGTGTTTGTGGCCTGAAACATGAATGTAGGAATCAAACAGCCTCTCTTTGTGTGCGAGGCTGCGGCTCCGCTGGCCCGGATCCAGTCCTGTAACGAGCAGCAGCTGCCTGCGTCCCGAACCCCGATGAACGTGGCGTTTGTTGTTCGCTTGGCAGTCGCTTTTGTTCACACACACACACACACACACACACACACACACACACACGGTACTCAGCGAACCTGTAAATATGCAGCAGGGACGTTTCTTCTGCCGTTTTCACTTTTTATTTTCTCTGCATCTCCATCTTCTTCCACTCATCTGTGGTCGGGATCCCAAGGCGTTCCCAGAGAGGATCCAGAATCCCTCCAGGGAGTTTTGGGTCTGCCCCGAGGTCTCTTCCCTCCACAGGGAGGCGTCCTGATCAGATACACCTCCTCAGCTGCCTCCTTTCGACGAGGAGGAGCAGCTCCTCTCCTGATCTCTGAGGCTGATCCCGGCCGTCCAACAAGTCAAGTTTCCTTTAACTAAAACTCAAACGTCAGACGATCCTTCTGCCTGATGGGAGTGAAGGCTGATCGACAGCGTTAACGTCTTTTTGACGTTCATGCGTATTTATATAAATTAGTAATGACTAATCTTAGGGTCACAGGGTTCTAAAATGATTGTAGATGCATTTTCATCATCTTGAAACTGAAAAGAGTTTTTTGAGCTAAACAAGGCCGTGATATCAGACCCCAGCTGGACCAAACCCAGAGTCCAGACAAGGATTTGGTCTTTGGGTTCCTGCAGGTGGAGGGTCGGCTGTTAGCAGGAAGCGTTTGTTTGAACCGAGGCTCGTCTGATTCTACTTCGGCCTTAAAAACAAAACAGGGCAGGAAAGAGGAAGTTTATCTGCTGGTTTAATGTTTAAATGAAACAAAAAGCTACAGAGAAGCTCTCTGATACGATCAGGTGGTGAAATCTGATCTTCATCACTCAGGTTGGAGCTGTGAGCTCACGGTGAAGACTCTGGGCTTGGATCGATCATCTTTAAATAAACCAGTTACCCTTTACACTTTGGAGAAAAAAGTCAAGAAAGAGGCGCCTTTAGGAGCAAATAACTGCAAAACAGGAAGATGTTTACATGATTCTGGTTCTGATGGGATTAAACGATCCGGGATCGGACTGAGAACCAGTCTGAGGAGGAGGAGGAGGAGCAGAGACTGAAAGTAGATCGAGGTCATCGAGTTTCTCTAATTAACAGTTCTGTGGTTCATTGATGGACAGAAATGTTGTTTAAAGCTTTTGAACTGTTGACTTGTTTACTTTATTAATGATATAAATATATTTTAGAAAACTAGATTCAGTGTCTGTATTTATTTATTTATTTGTTTTATGAACATGGTGAAAAAAACAACCCATCCACCCTGTCCCAGAACCCCAAGAACCCTGGGAACAGTAAGAACCCCGAGAACCGTAACTAAGAGTGCAGACAGAAACGCTGCCTCTGGATCAGCCTGATCCGATCGTTTCAAAATGGAGGAACCTTTAATGGCCGCCAGCCGCAGCAGATGTTCCACGTCTCAGAGAGGAACCTGATTCAAACTGGAGGGAACTTCATGACCGATCCTAGGGAACGTCTCCCCCTTCCCTAAACATTCGAGTCTTTTTAATCCCGACTCGAAAGTCGTTATTTGTTGCCCTTTGAGGTCAACAACATGAACTTTGACGGAAGAATAAAAACCGTCTGTTTTCTAGTTCAGGTTGAAGAAAACAGTTCAACAGATTTTAGTTGTCAGGCATGAATGCTTTGAACGTTCTTCATATGTCCAATCCTAATAAACGTCTCGAGGACAAAGCTGAAGGACCCGGTCCTCCGCTCGTTTCTGGTCCTTCCTAAACCTTCACAGCATCTCCAGCTGACCGCAGAGATGAGTTCATCTGAACTCAGACCAGCAGCAGGTCTCTGTGGAACTGGAGGAAAATCAGCATGTCAAATATGCAGAGACGTCTCCTCCCCCCTCCGTCCTCCTCCGGTGACGTCCTTCTTCCTGGACCAGAATCCACAGAAAACCATGAGAACCGTAACTGAAAGCATGCAGAAACCCCCCTCCTCCCCGCGGCTGTTATCTCCAGCCGTTAGGAGGCAGTTTTCCCATGAACTCCAGGAGAATCTCTTTGGGATGAGTGGATCTTTCTCTGCAGCAGGATTTTAACGTTCCAGGAGGTGTTGGAAACAGAAACGCTGCCCCCCCTTACCCCCCTGTGTCTCAGTCACACCTATTTATAAAGCTGTTATTTCCTCTTCTCTCCTCCTCCTTTACTTTTATTTTATTCTTTTTAGTGTTTTTGCAGCATTGCAACGAGGAGCAGACTCTGGTGAACGGAACATTCCGGTCATGTCGGGTTTAGATGAAGTTCTAAAAGCAGAAATCATTTCTGAGCTCTAATTGTTTGTCTGAACTTTAACAAACACCTGCTGATTGTTTCTGCTTCCAGCACCCAGAGGGGTTCTTTTCAATCCTTCTGGAAGGTTTTTTATTTTTACAGCAACATGCCTGCACTGTTAATTATTTCATGCCTCAGGAAATTAAACATTTCCTTTACTTAATTACCCAAAAACACACGATCAAGTTGAAAAATATTGAATATAAGCCACGGTCAACGTGAGGGAGAGTTATTTACGAGTTCTGGTCAGGTTATTTTTCTGGTGTGTCCATTTTGTTCTCAGACTCATCTGATCTACTTTTGTTTCGTTTGTTTCAGGATTCCGCAAAATCAGCCTTGATGACCTTCGGAAGGCCTACATCGTGAAGGACGTGCAGCAGTACATCCTCCACCGGCTGGACCAGGAGGAGGCGCTGAGGCAGCACCTGACCAAGGAGACGGCCGAGATGCTGAACCAGCTGCACATCAAAAGCAGCGGCTGCTTCCTCTACCTGGAGCGGGTGCTGGACGGCGTGGTGGAGAACTTCATCATGCTGCGGGAGATCCGCGACATCCCGGGAACCCTCAACGGCCTCTACCTGTGGCTCTGCCAGAGGCTGTTCGTGAGGAAGCAGTTTGCCAAAGTCCAGCCCATTCTCAACGTCATCCTGGCCACCTGCAGGCCGCTCACAGTCAAGGAGCTGTACCACGCCGTCTGGACCAAAAACATGACCCTGACCATGGAGGAGTTCCAGAAAAAGATGGACATTCTGGCCAAGCTGCTGGTTGATGGTCTTGGGAGCACTAAAATCCTTTTCCACTACAGTTTTGCAGAGTGGTTACTGGACGTGAAGCACTGCACCCAGAAGTACTTGTGCAACGCGGCGGAGGGACACCGGATGTTGGCCATGAGTTACACCTGCAGAGCCAAGCAGCTGAAACCCCTCGAGGTGCAGGAATTTGCGCTGCACCTGGTCAACTCCAGCCTGCAGATCGAGCCGTTTCACTTCGCCCTTTGGATGGTTTGGAACGGAACGCCCACCAAAGACTCTCTGAGCACCTCCATACCAAGAGAACAGGAGGTGCTGCAGCTCCTGGTCAAAGCCGGCGCTCACGTCAACAACGAAGATGATCACGCGTCATGCATCGTGCAACAAGCCCTAGAGAGAGAGGACTCGATCCGAACGCTGCTCGACAACGGGGCGTCTGTGAACCAGTGCGACTCCAGCGGAAGGACTCTGCTGGCCAACGCCGCATACAGCGGGAACCTCGACGTGGTCAACCTGCTCATATCGAGAGGCGCAAACATGGAGCTGGAAGACAACCACGGACAAACGGCGCTAACGCTCGCTGCGAGGCAGGGCCACACCAAAGTGGTAAACTGCCTTATCGGCTGTGAGGCCGACATCAACCACACGGATCACGACGGATGGACGGCCCTGCGCTCTGCAGCTTGGGGCGGACATTCAGAAGTCGTGTCCGCTCTGCTCTACGCTGGCGCCAAAGTGGACTGTGCCGATGCTGACGGCAGAACGGCCCTGAGAGCTGCTGCCTGGGGGGGCCACGAAGACATCGTGTTGAACCTCCTTCAGCACGGAGCCGAAGTCAACAAAGCAGACAATGAAGGAAGAACGGCTCTCATTGCGGCAGCGTACATGGGGCACAGGGAAATCGTCGAGCACCTTCTAGACCACGGAGCTGAGGTTAACCACGAGGACGTCGACGGGAGGACCGCCCTTTCAGTGGCTGCTCTCTGCATCCCTGCCAGCAAAGGCCACGCTTCGGTTGTGAGCCTTCTGATCGATCGGGGGGCAGAAGTTGACCACTGTGACAAAGACTGCATGACTCCTCTTCTCGTGGCTGGCTATGAAGGACACGTGGACGTAGTGGATCTGCTGTTGGAAGGCGGCGCAGATGTGGATCACACGGACAACAACGGGCGCACGCCTCTTCTGGCCGCTGCGTCGATGGGCCACGCCTCCGTGGTGAACACCTTACTTTTCTGGGGCGCTGCAGTCGATAGCATCGACAGCGAGGGCAGGACTGTGCTGAGCATCGCGTCCGCTCAGGGAAACGTGGAGGTGGTCCGAACTCTGCTGGACAGAGGACTGGATGAGAACCACAGGGACGATGCAGGCTGGACCCCGCTGCACATGGCCGCATTCGAGGGCCACCGCCAAGTTTGTGACGCCCTCATCGAGCAAGGCGCTCGCTGCTCTGAGGTCGATAACGACGGTAGAATACCGCTGATATTAGCTGCACAAGAGGGACATTACGACTGCGTGCAAATTCTTCTGGAAAACAAATCCTGCATAGACCAGAGGGGGTACGATGGTAGGAACGCGCTCAGGGTAGCGGCGCTGGAGGGCCACAGGGACATCGTTGAACTGCTGTTGAGCCACGGTGCTGACATCGATTACAAAGACGCAGACGGACGCCCAACACTCTACATATTAGCACTTGAAAACCAGCTCGCCATGACGGAGTACTTCCTGGAAAATGCTGCGAACGTGGAGGCGTGTGACGTTGAGGGCAGAACGGCCCTCCACGTTTCCTGCTGGCAAGGACACGTAGAGATGGCTCGGCTGCTGATCAACTATCACGCCGACGTGAACGCCTGCGACAACGAGAAGCGCTCCGCCCTCCAATCAGCAGCGTGGCAGGGCCACACGAAGGTTGTGCAGTTCCTGATAGAGAACGGCACGCACGTGGACCACACGTGCAACCAGGGAGCGACAGCCCTGGGCATCGCCGCGCAGGAGGGTCACATCGACGTTGTGCAAATACTCCTCGAAAACGGCGCCGACCCCAACCACGCCGATCAGTTCGGACGCACGGCGGTGAGAGTGGCGGCGAAAGGTGGCCATTCCATGATCCTAAAACTCCTGGAAAAATACGGAGCCACCACTCTGAATGGATGTAACCCCTCCCCCGTTCATACCATGGAGGACAAAACGCCTCTGGCTGTCAGCGGCAAGATGCAGTCCCTCACCATCAAATCCAGCAGCTCTGGCAGCACGGGGGCGGGGGACCTTCAGTCGTCTGGACGGGGTCTTCCCAACGGACCGGTTCACGCCTTCAGTTCCCCATCAGAGTCCCCCGATTCCACGGTGGACAGGCAGAAGTCCTCCCAGTCAAACAATTCCCTGAAGAGCTCAAAGAACTCCTCGCTGAGGACCACGTCGTCCACGGCCACGGCTCAGACGGTGCCGATCGACAGCTTTCATGGCATGACTTTCACGGAGCAGATTCAGCAGCACTCGCTGCCTCGCAGCAGAAGCAGGCAGTCCATGGTGTCCCCTTCCTCCACCACCAAGTCCGGGAATCAGCAGCCATCGTCCCCATCCAACGACTTCGATTGGTCTCAGCTGAAACCGGGCCTGAAATCAGCGAAGGGAACCAAAACGGGGAACGGGACGTCGAATGGCAAAGGCGACAAAAAGAAAACGAAGAACAGCGGCTCGAGCCAGGCTCAGGTTCTGGAGTACGAGATGACGCAGTTTGACAAGAGAATGGCTTTCAATAAATCCGTGGCCAACATGACGACGAAGGACCCTCACTGTCAGATCATGATTGGCGGCTCGGTCCAGCAGGACCGAGGGCAGAACCAGGATCAGTTCTTCATCCAGCAGCAGAGCTGCGCTGAGAAGAAGAGGAACGGCATCATGACCAACCCCAACTACCATCTGCAGAGCAATCAGGTTTTCCTGGGGCGGGTGTCGGTGCCTCGAACTGTTCAGAACAGGGCCCACCAGGAGGTTCTGGAGAACTATCCCATCGGGGAAACGGACATAAGCCTTAAACAAGCCCTGAAGCTGCAGATCGAGGGCTCCGAGCCCGGCTTCAACTACAAGAAGGAGACTCCGCTGTAGGTCCTAAAAACCAGAACCGCCGTCGGATCGGCATGAAGAGAACCTGATTCTGGATCAGCACACGTTCTGCTCCGGAACAATCAGTCCTCGGACTCGAACGCAACCCGCCGCGCAGACATTGGAGACGATGTGCCAAAGCAGAACAATAAACGCCTGAGGGAGGGCAGGTCGTCGGTGCCGAGAGCGATGTGCCTACATCTGTTACAGCCTTCTTCGTTTTCAGTTTAATTTAATGTAATGCTATTTAATAAACGGTGTTTATGCACTTTGAAAAGAAAACAACAAAAAAAACCAACCTGACAGACATGCAGACGTTCCAGTCACATCTGGACCACATCTGTGTTTCAGCGTCTGCTCCGCCCTGAAAACGTGACGTTGGCTAAAATATAAAACAATAAATCTGTTTTCTTCACGGTGGAACGTCGTCCCATTCCGCTCTGGTGGAGGATGATGCTCTAAAACCTGCCCACACCGGACGTGTCCCCTCCTCTTCGGGACGGAGGACGTGTCCCCTCCTCTTCAGGACGGAGGACGTGTCCCCTCCTCTGCAGGACGGAGGGCGTGTACCCTCCTCTTCGGGACGGAGGACGTGTCCCCTCCTCTGCAGCACAGGGGACGTGTCCCCTCCTCTGCAGGATGGAGGACGTGTCCCCTCCTCTGCAGGACGGAGGACGTGTCCCCTCCTCTTCAGGATGGAGGACTTGTCCTCTGTGGTGTCCAAAGACAGGGAACTTGATTCTAAAATCATTAGATGTCTTTTAGTGGACAGGTGGACCCTCGCCCGTCTCTCCTGCTGATTCTAAACGTTCCATCGTGATTAAAACACGTCGTTCTGTTTCATATTTAATCCAACGTCACGTTTTTTTATCAGCGAATCAGACGAGACGTCGTCCACCAATCAGACGGCAGATAACGACCGGCGCGCTGCAGGTTTGTTTGCTTCAACACATATTTATTGTTTTGGGAAAAAAGCCACTTTTGTTGTGTTTTGTTTGCGTTCCACCACGGTGCTGTGTTCAGACGATGCCTGCGAGCTTTTATTCTTTAAACCGCTTCCTGTTTCTCGTCACAAACACGTGAAGAAGAAGAAGAAGAGGGAGGGGTCGAATCGATGTAAAAACAAAAGTTCATTTCGTCCCTATGGGACTTCTCAGTTTGTGTATCGTGTGCGTGACGTTTCTATGTGCAAACATTTCCGAGTATTTAAGTAACCTTTGTTTGGTGCTAAACGCAGCCGTTTGCTTTCTGTTTGCAGAGTTAGGGAGCAGCAAACAAAAGCCCAGACTTTGTTTGTTTGTTTGTTTGTCACGTTTATGTTTCTTCTGCTGGATTTTTCAGGGGTGAGACACGAAGAAGAAAAAAAACAAAAAAAGGGTTTAGCCATCAAGACAACTCATCTGTTGGTGATAAATATATATATTTTTTTGAAAATGCAGAGTCGTAAAGCCAAAGTTGAAACAGCAGACTGCTCCTCCCAGGGAGGAGCCATCAGTTAAGCAGGACTTAAACCCAGGGAGGGGACAAGGGGGACAGGGAGGGGGCGAAGGGGACAGGGGGGACGGGAACCCAAACATCTGGAGCTGCGTTCGCTTTCCAGACTTCCTCGTTTTCTCCACAGGCTTCTTGTGACGTAAACTTTGAGCAAACGGGACGACCATCAGCTCCTTGTCTGCTCGTCTCCTCCAGCGGTCAGCAGGAGGGTTCGATCAGGACGGGTCGGCGGGGACACGCCGTATCGTCCGTCTCGATGCGTTTTTCTTTTTTTGTTTGTCCGTCAGTGGTTGATTGTAAATAGCTTCTCGTGTACATTTACCTTCATTTCAAAGTAATTTCTGGATTATACCAAGCAGAACTTTTCTGATGTATATTAAAATGCTTAATAAACATATTTGCTTTACTGCTGAAACATGAATCTTACTGATTTATTCTCTCGTTTCGCAAACAGTTTGATTTATTTCAACTTTCAAGGCTTTTAGTTCTGGTAACTTTCCTACATTTTGAGTTATTTAACATTTATTTTGTCCCCAGAAATGAACTCAGGTCCTTTGAAATCTTCATTTTTAGTTTTTATTTACTCAAAGCGGCGATGAGGGTTTTTGCCTTTGTGTTTTTATTTGCTGTGTTAGCAAAATATCTCCAACCACCCAGCTGATTTTAATGAAACCTTCAGGAAACGAACTCATTAACCTCTGGAGTCCATCCAGTTCAAAATGGCCACCACAGACGGGGCTAAAACAGCCGAATTTTACAGATATTGAGCTAAAAGTTGGTGTGGTAGTAGCTGAGAGTCATTCAGAGGGGACCAGGCTGCGGGCGATAAGCATTCCTCTCAGCAGCTCATCTCCTCGACTTCCTGCCTCAACTCCAAACCTGGGGGGCCTGTCCGGGATCAAAGTGACCCGGAACGACGGGTGAGCCTTCCAACCCAATCCCTCCTGGAGTTCCTTCAGTCCATCCCAGGAAAACAAAGAACGAGCTGGACTCCATTAAAGGGACAGTCCGGTCGTTTTTAAAGGGGTGTTTCGGCTGACGGTTGCCAGCGGCGCCCTAACGACCGGACCATCTGGTGCTGACGTCGCCGAGTTCTCACTGTCCTCGGGAGCCGGCCGCCAACGTCCACATCTGGTTCTCCTCCCCCCGCGGCCTTGTTTTGGATACGGCGCTAACAAGCTCCCACGCCAAACGCTCGACTTGGCGACAGCCGCAGTCGATTTTTTCCAGAGGCTTTTTCCAAACGCAGCTGCTTCGAGCCGTTTGGATCGGGGTTTAAGTTTTAGGAAATAAATCTGAGGAAAAGGTTGTTTTAGTGGCCATTACATGAGCGCTCGCTCTCCAGGACACGCTTTCTCACACTGTCGACAGGAAGAACGAGCTTCCAAGGAATGCGAAGACGGAAAACCGTCGTTTCTTTTGGGCCTCAGCTGATTGCAGAGGCGGCCGTTCCCTGAAGGAATGGCTGTTGCTGAAACTAAGGCTGCGTTGAGAGCCGGAGCCGTTTTGGTCAAACGTTGGAAACAAAACGTGAGATCTCGTGATGTCGGGACACGTCACACTCGGAGAACGTGGCTGGAATGACTCTCAGCTACTACCACCCCAGATACAAACTCAGTCATGGTTTGAATAAAGATGATCAGAAGTAAAACATCCAAAAACAAAACACAAAGGGCCCCAAAGGAGCTGGAAACCCTAACACAAGCCAAGATAGGTCCACTCCAAACCCTCTGTGTGTGTGTGTGTGTGTGTGTGTGTGGCCATGTATTTGCTACATTGTGGGGACAATTTTCCTAACATATACTACCTTGTGAGGACCAACTGCTACTTGTGGGGACCAAAGCCTGGTCCCCACGAGGAGAAATTATGTTTTTGGGTTAGGGGTTAGGTTTAGGACTAAGGTTTGGTTTAGGGTTAGGTGTGTACTGGTAATGGTTAGGGTTAGGGTAAGGGTCAGGGTTAGGCTGTAGTTAGGGTGTAGAAATGAATGGAAGTCAATGGAAAGTCCCTGAAAAGATAGAGAGACATAACATGTGTGTGTGACTCAGGATTTAAAGGAAACCCTCAGAAAGAAACCGTCGCCCATCTCCAACTTTCAGAGTCAACCCGATCCAAGATGGCTGCCGCGTATAACTGACCTCAGCCAGAACAAAGATGGCTCCAGCTCTTTGATTCTTGCAGATGTGGAGGTAAAAGCTGGCGTGGTTGTAGCCGAGAGTCATCGTCTCAGTTTGAAAGGCGGCGGGCGATATGCATTTCTTTGAGCTGTAATCTGAGTCTGGATTTAAAGGCCGCAGAATCCGTCCCCGGGATCCGCGCCGCAGCTTCCACCAAGTCCAACTCAAATGCAATGCAGCGACTCTCTGCAGAACGAAGGATTGGTGATGAACTGTGTTCGTCTTTGTTGCCTGTTTACAGAATCTCTGCAGCCTCATCAGCTCTCCGCTCTTTGGAAACAAAAAAAAACAACATTTTCTGGAGTACGTTTGGGGAGGCGGAGTCTTACCTGCAGCAGACGGCAGTCGTTGTTTATGACATCATCTCCAGCGTCTCTGAGCTTCGTTTGCACCAAATCTGTGAAAACAAACGAGACGACGCTGAATAGTCGCGGCAGCCATTTTTAATCGGCTTTTAGCCGAACGTCAGTTACTTCCTGAGAGTTTCGTTAAAATCTGTTTGTGAAATATTTTGCTAACGCTGCAGACAAACACGCACAAAGTCCTGCTTCTGTAGCCTAAAGCCAACCGTGACGTTCCACCGTGTTAGAACCGGGCTTTGGTTCCCATTGGGTCTACCGGTCCTGGCAGAACAAAAACCAAGGACGGGAGAATAATTCAGATTTATCTGAAAAGGTCTAAGAAGAGAAGAGGCAGAAAAACCCGACGAAGGTGATCATTAAAACCAAGAGAAAGAAATGAAGACTTCATTTGAACGGAGCCAGGTGGGAGGAGAGTTTCTTTAACTCCCAGCGATAATAGTTCTGCACAATGAGCCGATTTAGCCGCTGCGTTCCAATAAAACACCCAGGTGGCAAATCTGTGTCTCATTGTTCTGCCGGCGCTGGACTCGTTTTTGTTCGGCTGCAGGAAACATCCGGAGGAGGACGGACATCGTTTTGTGCTGCGCAGGTTGGTTTTTACTGCGCTCAGCCAAAAGGCAGGTGATAAATGTGTGTGTGCGTGTGTGTGTGTGTGTGTGATGGGCAAACTGCCTCATGAGTGACTGGATGAATTTTAATGAAGGAACTCATCATTGGACGCTCATCTCCAGCTGTCACAGCTAATCACCGTCAGCAAACATAAAAACGGATTTAATTTAGTCAATTTTACAATCATTGAGCTAAAAGTTGAGCTGTAGGAGCTGAGAGTCATAGAGATCATCCATCCGTCCATCCATCCATCTGTCCATCCATCCATCCATCCATCCATCTGTGGTCAGGTCACAGAGGCAGCAGGTCCAGGAGAGAAACCCGGACCTCCTTCTCTCCAGCTCCTCCTGGAGGATCCCGAGGTGTTCCCAGTCCAGAGAGGACCCAGAATCCCTGCAGGGATTTCTGGGTTTCCTCCCAGTGGGACAAGCCCGAAAAACCTCCACAGGGAGGCGTCCTGATCGGATGAACCACCTCAGCTGACTCCTTTCGATGCGGAGGAGCAGCTGCTCTACTCCCAGCTCCCTCAGGATGACAGAGCTACTCCTCATCTCTGAGGCTGAGCCCGGCCGCCCGACAGAGGAAGCTCATTTCAGTGCATTGGATCCAGGATCTGGTTCCTTGGGTCCTGATCCAAACCTCATGACAGGTGAGGGTCAGAACGCAGACGGAGCAGGAAGTCCAGAGTTTTGTCTTTCGACTCGACTCTTTCCGACCGAAGCGATGCCATCATTACTGAAGCCGAGGCTCCGATCCGTCGATCCGTCACTCAGGAACAAGACTCCCAGAGACTTGGAGAACCAGGACCTCGGACTCAGAGGAGCTGAGAACCGTCCCAGAGCTCTCCGAAGGTCACGGCCTGAAGACGCCAACAGAACCATCGTCCACAACAAGAGACGAGACCCTGAGGTTCCCTCTCCACCTGGAGATCCCGTCCATGAACACATGAACACATGAGATCATGAGTAACGAAACTTAGTCTGAAACTCTGGCATGAAAGGCAGCGGGTGATATGCATTCTCTGTATTTTATACATTTTCTCTGTTTTTAAAACATGTTCCTGTTTTTCTTCTTGTCCGTTTCTGCTTCTGATGATCTGAAGCTTCGTCTTCCTCCCGTTTGTCACGTCCGCCCTCTTCCCGTTGGTCTTCCTGCCGTCCCCCCCGCCTCTGGTTCTCAGCGTCTGTTTCTTCGCTCCGTCAGCAGCGAGCAGCCTCCCTCCCTCCTTCCTCCCTCCTCACCCTCTCACCTCGTCTGCTGCAGAGTTCACCTCAGGACAGAAAGCCTCTCTGCTGCTCACACACTCCGGTCTTCTGCCAGAATCAAACAGTTGGGCGTTCCGAGGCCCAGGGACTCACGGAGAGCGGTGATGATGAAAAAATGAAAAACTGGCGCCGATCGGCCGTCCTGGCTTCACTTCTGGAACATGTTTGCTCCGTCCTGCTGCCAAACAGATTTGACCTGATTTGGTTCCTGCAGCAGATGGTAATCAGCGGGCTCGAGCGTTTGCTGGATATTGGTTGTCAGAAAGCGACGGGAGGTGGAATCAGACTCTAAACGGCACCTGTGGAACAAATAATATTAGCTTGTGCATCAGATTCAGGCAGAGCATTCCTGGGAATAGCTGCATCTGATTTAAAACCATTTTCCGTCCGACTCAAACCGATGTGGAGCAGTTTGGTCCCCAGAGGATGATCCTTCATGACTTTGGTTCACCTGGTTGTACATGCAACCTTCCACGTGACTCCATGACGGCACTTTTTACCTCCTCAACTGTTTCAGGCTAATATGATCTGTGTCGCTCGTCCACTGGTCAGATTCTCACCGTGACCCTTACAGAGTCTCTAAGAGTCTGACTGTCGAGTTGAAAAGTGGAGGCTAGCTAACAGAAACAATAACAAGCTAATGTAACCTTAGTTGAGCTAACTTTGGCTAGCTAATGTAACCTCAGTTTAACAAACATTGGCTAGCTAATTAAGCTACTCGGTTTAGCTAACCCTAGCTAGATAATGTTTAACTCAGTTCAACTGACATGTTCAGTTGAGCCAACAGTAGCTAGCTAACAGAAACAATAACAAGCTAATGTAACCTCAGATAATATTCTGGTAAGAACATGAAAACATCTTTACAACTTTTAGTTTTGTCTGAGTATAAAATCTCTACTTTGCTGCATGGAGACTAAAATTAAAGCTGAAAAGGCCAAACTTGTTTGGTCCTTTTAACAAATATTGATAACTGCAATTATTCCAGAGCTCAGTGCTGGATTAATATTCCAGAAACGGATCAACATAGGAGGACAATGACTCTTTAAACTGCAAAATCTTTTAAAAAGAACATGATCTAAAGCTTATTTTTCTTCTTCTGTGAGCCATATTCCATTTTTCATGGCCTAAAACCAGCGAGCAGGTGCATCTGTATAAAATCTCCACATTTTCCACCTCAGGTGCCAGTAAATAAAGCGCCATGAGTTACAGGAAGTCAAATTTCTCGTCTGTCTCCTGGACTTATGATGAAAGGTAGCCTCAGCTTCCCCGGCTGCTCTGCATTCAGCTGATATTTTACTGGTAGGCTTTGAAATAAATGGGACAGTTATGAAGTCTGGAGAACCGATATGCTGCCAAACCTCCCGAATGATAGATGGCGTCGACGCTCCGAGGATGTATAGGCTTTCCACCGCTGTCAGAACATGTCCAGCTGAATGCATTACCAGACCTTATGCTGGAATCACTCAAATCCCAACCAAGGTCTACAGGCGGATTACCATATAAATTAAACTACAGACGAGAGCCCGGCCTTCATTTCCAACATGTTTGTGCCAATAATCTGCAACACGAGGGGGACAGAGAGGTGACAAACCTCCGAATGCTCCTTAAAATCACTCCAACCCAACGACCCACAAAAGCTTTATCAAACAGCTCTGAGAATAATTATTTTATTCAAGATATTATGTACCTGAGTGAGACAAATATGAACGATTTAAAAATGTCTTCAATATAAAACTCCATCAGTTATTAAATATTCAAATATATCTCTTCTTTATTGAGAAACATTCATCTTCTTCAGGCATTGAGAAGTTAATTTAATATGATATTAATGTCATAGATTGGAGCTTTAAAGGGGAAATGAAATAAAATCTAAAAATAAGAGTTTTCATGTTTTTCTTTGAGTTAAACCCCATCATAAACCCTCCAGGGTCCGTTTCTCTGGTTTCAAACGTTAACGACTTGTTTTTAGAGTTTCTGTGGGCTGATTGTGGGCGGAGTTACCTCCTTAGAAGGAGGCGGGGCCAGCTGTGGCAGACCGCTGCAGGACGCCGAGGAGGTTCCTGACGCCACGTTTAACAGGGAAAATGGAAGCAGAAGAAGAAGAAGAAGAGGACCAGTTGGTCTGGAGTGATGCTGTCGGGAACTGGAACCCCACGTTTCACCAGAGGAACCCCCGAGCTTCACGATGATGTCACACAGCCTGCGAGGAGTTTCACCTCCGGACGGCGGGAGGAGGCCGGCGCCTGTTGGACAGCAGGAGGAGGCCAGCGCCGGTCAGACAGGCGGTGGAGGCCGGCGCCGGTCAGACAGGCGGTGGTTCTTCTGTTGAAGGTTTGCCTCTCAGGTTCTCCTCCTGCAGTCCGCCTCTGGTCCATCAAACCTTCTGGTCCTTCAGGAGCTGAAGGTTCAGCTGCTGGAGGTTTGGGTCGGTTTGGGTCTTCAGAAGAAGACGAGCTGATTTGTCATCGCTTTAGTTGATCCGTTCGTTTGCAGCTTTCAGATAAATAACTTTTGTTCTTTAGGAGAGGACAACTCTTCCTCCGAGCCTCTGCAGGGCCGTAAACACGCAGCACGCCGCTGTATAATTGCACGTTGCGCTAAAATGAGCTGTTGCTATTTCCATCAGAAGGTCCGTGTGAGTAAACAGTGTTTAGCTGGTTTAAACGGAGCAGCAGGGTGGTGTTAGGTGGAGTAAAACACAGGCTGTCCCGCCGATTCTTCTCCAATCAGAATCTCCTTTATTAACCGGTGTGACAAACACACGTTGGGCTGTTCGGACGGCCGTGCTGCAAGAGAAAGACGCTTAAAGAGAAACAAAATAAGCGCCTGATAGATCTGAGCGGGACATCGGGGGACAAGTAGGACAGTGGAGTGAACGAGGACAGAGAGGACGATCTGTCCTCAAACTTCGGGGCAAACGTCCATCCATCTTCTCCCTCTGATCCGGGGTCGGGTTGCGGGGGCAGCAGCCTAAGCAGGGAGACCCAGACTTCCCTCTCCCCAGCCACTTGGTTCAGCTCCTCCGGGGGAATCCCAAGATGTTCCCAGGCCAGCCGAGAAACATAGTCCCTCCAGCGTCTCCTGGGTCTCCTCCCGGTGGGACGTCACCAGGGAGGCATCCTCACCAGATGCCCGAACCACCTCAGCTGGCTCCTCTCGACGTGGAGGAGCAGCGGCTCTACTCTGAGTCCCTCCCGGATGACCGAGCTTCTCACCCGATCTCTAAGGGAGAGCCCAGACACCCTGCAGAGGAAACTCATTTCAGCCGCTTGTATTTGCGATCTCGTTCTTTCGGTCACTACCCAAAGCTCGTGACCATAGATGAGGGTAGGAACGTAGATCCACCGGTAAATCGAGAGCTTCGCTTTTTGGCTCAGCTCTCTCTTCACCACGACAGATCGGTACAGCGCCCGCTTCACTGCAGACGCTGCACCAATCCGCCTGTCGATCTCCTGCTCCACAAGACCCCGAGATACTTAAACTCCTCCACTTGGGGCAGGACATCTTCCCCGACCTGGAGAAGGCACTCTACCCTTTTCCGGGTCAAGACCATGGCCTCGGATTTGGAGGCACTGATCCTCATCCCGGCTGTGGACGGATCTGATGAAGCCAACAGGACCACATCATCTGCAAAGAGCAGAGATGCAATCCTAAGGTCACCTTGGCTGCGCCTAGAAATTCCGCCCATCTCAACTCCATTGATTACTTTCTGAATGTTTTATTAGTTTGTCACCGTTTGTCATGTTGGTTAAGACGTTCAGCTACTTCCACGCCAGATTTTAGCTCAACATTTCTGAAACGGGCTGAGTTGTTGCTATTTTTAATCTTTCCTAAGGTCCGTTGGTAACCTCTGAGTTGGGCTGATGCCAAAAGGAAATAAATGTGGTCAGATTTTAACGATTTGCATCTGAAGGTTTGAGCCGGTAGAGATAAGGAGAAAACTGAAGCACTGCTGCACATTAAGTCTTTTTCATTTTACACATTAGCTTTTTTTAAGGTCTGACAGAACAATTTTCAGTAATTATAAAGAAAAGAGGCCTAAATACATCTCACACAGGAAGTCAAAGGACCATTTCTTTCCTCCCAGCAGCTCAGGTGAAGTGTTCTCGTTTTAAAAACCCACAAAAAGTCAATTTGATCAAAAAGCTACCAGAACATTCACAAACTAAAGCAGCTCGGCTTCGTAGGTAATGAAGAGTTTTTTTAGTCTTAGTAAAAAGGAACAAAAAAAAAACACTTAAAAGCCACTTTTTTTTTTTTGCACCATTGTTCACCAGCAGGCGAAAGTCAGCGGAGAGCGAAACGCCGAGGCTGAGCCAAGTGAGTCATTCCAGAAAGGTGCGCGGCTGCAGACCACCCACTCATGTCCCCCATTAAGCCGGCCAGCTCTTCAACGCCCCTGCGGCAATTTACCGCTCAACCGGCACGGAGGCTGGAGTAACGGTGAAAGACGGAATCCTTAATGAGACACGGGTCAATGAAATGTCAAATCTGGACAATGAACAGAGGAAAATCCACCTGGAAGTGGATAAAAAAACAGCTTTTCGTTCGATTCTCGTCTCAAACCGGTTTACGTTTTCACCCAGGAAACAGAAACGCCGGGCAACTGTTGACGGTTAATACTGCGACTATTCTTAGCGTCCGTTTCCGCCCTGAAGCGGACGAACCAGCAGCGGATTCGTCCTGCCGTCTGCAGAGAATCGTTCAACCTCTTTCATTCGACTCGCTGACCTGTGCCAGAGCTTCGTGTCCGTCACACAGAGTCGCCGCACCTCCGCCATTGTGGGTCTCTGCGGCGTGAAGGAGTGTGGTGGGAGAATGTAGGTCAGACCGAACGCTTTGACGAGTTTACCGGCACAGAATCATTACAGATCTGATCAACCTGTCCTTTTCTACAGACGGGGCTGCCGCCTCGCTGGAGGTTTCAGGGTGAAATTAGTTACTAGATGCTTAAAAAAAGGGAAATAAAACCTCACATGGTTGCAGATTTTAGCACATTTCCCTCCCCGTTAACCAACACCGTCAAAGATCAGCTTCTGTCGGTTCGGTTTCCACATCTCGGTCCATTAAATTCGGTTTTCCAGCTTCGTACAGACGTCAGTTATCAGCCGTCACTTCCTGACAGGAAGGAAACTTTTATAAGGTCGGATTTCACGGTGGAGGACCTGAGAGGAGAGGATTCACGCAGCGATGGCCTCTGAGCTCCAGGATGATGAGAAACAAAACGAGAACAAAATGGAGGCTGGAGTCAGTTTGCAATCAGACAGCGCCGTGAAGCCGCGACATCTGAGCGCCTCGGTCAAACCGTCACTCTGCTCTCCACGCCGCGAGAACGACGCTGAGCAGACGGGCCGATGTGGAGAGGAGGGACCGAGTCAGGGGTGGAGTCAGGGGTCGAGTCCGGGGTCGAGTCCGGGGTCGAGTCCGGGGTCGAGTCCGGGGTCGAGTCTGGACCAGGGTCGAGTCAGTGCCGGGGCCAAGTTAGGTTCAGGCTGGGGCCAAGTCAGAGGTCGAGTCAGGACCAGAGCCGAGTCAGGGGTCGAGTCCGGAGTCGAGTCCGGAGTGGAGTCAGGGGCTGAGTCCGGGGTGGAGTCAGGGGCCGAGTCCGGGGAGGAGTCAGGGGTGGAGTCAGGGGTGGGGTCAGGGCTGAGTCAGGGGTCGAGTCAGGGGCCGAGTCCGGGGTGGAGTCAGGGGTGGAGTCAGGGGTCGAGTCCGGGGAGGAGTCAGGGGTGGAGTCAGGGGTTGAGTCAGGGCTGAGTCAGGGGCCGAGTCCGGGGTGGAGTCAGGAACAGGGCTGGGGCCAGGACCAGAGCCGAGTCAGGTCCACGGTTGAGTCAGGGCTAGAGCCGAGTTAGGGACCGAGTCAGAGGCTGAGTCAGGACCAGAGGCGAGTCAGGGCCAGGGCCGAGTTAGGGATTGAGTCAGGGGTCGAGTCAGGACCAGGACCAGGTCCGACTGATGCTCTCAGAAAGGACTCGTCAGCAGACAGACTGACGGTTTCTGAACAAACACAGCTGGATGTGAGGAATTCTGTGAGGAGACATTATTTACATTTCCACAGAAAAAAAAAAAAATGTTTCCAGTTCCAGTGAATTCCTTCCTGAAGTTATTCTGTTTTTTTTTATCTTCAGACATTTATAAGGACAGGCTCAGAGACTTTTATTTGAACAGATGTTCTTTTAGGAACAGAAGCTGAAGAGAAAAACTTTAAAGGTTTTTATTATTTGGTGGAAAATAAGGGAGGGAATGCATGTCGCCCGCCGCTTTTCACGCCAGAGCTTCAAACAGAAATGAAGGAGTCATGTTGGGGTTCCTAACATTAAAACATATTTATAAAATCTAAAAGCAGACGGGAGGATCCGTGGATCCTGGCTGTGACTGAGCTTCTGGGCGTGTCTCCTCCATTCTTCTTCTTCTTCGCCGTGTCTGTCTGATTGTGGCGGCTCGTTAAGGATGGGGGTCGTCACGGCGAGCGTGGGGGCGGGGCTTCACAGGTGCAGCCGAGCCGGGATGGTTAATGTCAACCCCTGATCAATTATGGGCTGCCTGAGTCATGGCGTCCATACATATTTTATGACCGTCAGCGGCTGTCTGGATCTCTCTGCCTCACACACACACACACACACACACTCTCTGAAGCCCACCCCCACAGCCCCGGGCCCCAGATGAAAGGGAGGTTTGACTCGTTAGCGCTCCGCTCCACTGAGCTCCGACCAGGAGGGCGGGGTGCCTCGGCAGAGGGGGGTTCTGGTGTCCTGGTCCGTGTTTCTTTTTGTCTTCTACCTGTCTGACTGTCTTGGACTTTTCACCAGGTCTCCTCGGTCGTCCGGGACATGGACGTCTTATTCAAAGGCGGCCTCGGCCTGAAGGCAGCGTGGTTTTCAGACTCTGTACAGATCCAGGTCCAACCCGGGGCTCAGACCCCAGTGCTGACCACTAATGCACCGTGCTGCCAGGAACAATCGGCCTCCGGGTCGTTTGGTTTGGTTCGGTTCTCCAAATGGAACACGGAGCAGAAAACAAAGATCTGCTGAGGAGCTCGGAGAGACGATTACAGATCTCAGACCCTCCAGGATTTTGCGATCGCAACTATTAACGCAAAATCAAGCAAACCCCGCAAAATCGCAACTTTTTGCATTTTTGCCCAAAACACCACAACTTTCCTGCAACTTTAACCCAATATTTATTGTTTCTAAATTGATTCGCCACCGTTTCTGCGATCTAGTCTCTTCTTTGTGGGTTTGTGTAGCGTGGAATACAAAATAACCCCAAATAACTCATGAAGAAGAC
>NC_051438.1:27604299-27610448 GCF_001649575.2 Kryptolebias marmoratus | reverse complement strand
GCTCATGAATGTCAGTTTAGAAGCTATCAAAGTTCTCAAATAAAGCACCTTTTGAGAATGTCAATGTTTGTTGGGAATTATCTTACAGAACTAGGAAGGATTTTTGGTTTATATATTAAAAGTTATGGTTTTTTATTGATTTTAGTAAAAACAAAACCACAACTTTTAGGAAAATGCCCTGCGAAATCTGGGAGGGATTGAGATCTCCATGTTGAAGCTAAAGGCTACCAGACCATCTCTGAGCAGTTTCATGATCCTCTGACCTCAGCTGACGACATTAATGAAGAGCAGGAGGTTCATGGGACTGTGGACAACCTCCCGGGACGTGGATGCAAGAGGAAATGCGACCCCAGGTTGATCAGATAGATAGTCCAAGGCTGAGATGGTCCATATATCAGGCTTTGAATCCCAACGAGCTCCACAGAAAAAGACTCGACTGACAGAAAAACACAAAAAACTGACAGGAAATCACCAGAACGCCTGCTGATGAAGAAGCAAAGTTTCTGAGAGTTGATGAGGGAAAACTGGAGCTTTTTGGCTCCGGTCACATCAGCTGGGTTTTATTATCTCTGAAGTGAACCAAGGAATTTATTTACGTCTGAGAGATCCGAGCTGCTCGTCTGAGGACAGCTGGGCCGGAGGTTTGAAAGATGGATGAAGGCAAAGAGAGAGAGTCCAAACACACTCGGGCCAGTTTGAATCGGATTCACACCAAAGACAAAGAGTCTAAAGACCTTCGGGAGGGAGGGAAATGAGCTCACCTAGACGGTTTTAAAAGTTTGGAACGTCTTCGTTTTCAGTTTGAACGGAGAAATCTGCTCGAATGAGAAGCAAGACCTCAAAAAAAACGAGAGAAGTTGTCCAGTTTGTTTGTTTCTGATTATCTGCATCAGTTTCCATGGCAGATGTTAGGCCGCTGACGCTTCGTGGTCGGCTTTTATTCACCGAAGCGAGCAGAAACATTTCCTTTTGTCTTGGTTCTGATAGAATTCCTCAAACATCTGCGCCGGCTGTGAAGCTGGTAATCACACCGGGTTCTGTTTCAGCTTTCAGACCCGAAGTCCTGGATGTTTTCTCTGATTTCAGCAGAGATGAAAGGAAACAGCGACAGGAGCTCACAGAGATCGGCCTGGATTTGACGGCGCGCTGACGGGGGCTCGAACCCTGGCGTTTGGAGCTCGGAGCCTGATCTCGCTGCAGGTTTTAACAGAGAGGATCTCGGAGCTCGGAGCTCGGAGCTCGGAGCGTGTCCTGATCAAACGGATCAAAGGTTCATCTCGATCTGCAGCCGGGACACCTGAATCCCTTATTTCTCCCGCTTCCCGATGCAGGAGTTTCGATGCAGGAGTTTGTTCGTTCTTAAACTTGAAAGGCTCCGAAGGCAGAGACGAGACGACTCCATCGGCTTCCAGCTCCACCAACCTGAAGAATCTGCGTTAATGTGGGAAGGATGAGGGGCTGAGGGACACATTCATGGGAAAAGACTGTGTTTATCCTGGTTTAGTTAAAAAAAAGGAAAAGAAACGGGCCGACAGCTGTGACACGGGGCATTCTCCATGGACTGATGAGCACAAATGTAGTGTGTGTGTGTGTGTGTGTGTGTGTGTGTGTGTGTGTGCGTGTGTGTGTGTCCGTATGTTTCCCAACCAGCTCCTGTCATCACCATTTGCCGTTAGGCTTCAGCAGAGCTCAATAATAAATCCACCAAATTAAATTCGACTAATCGGGTAAACGAAGAGCCGCTCCATGACGGCGCGGGAGGCCGGCTCGGTTCCGGAGGATTCGACGCAGGAAAACAAGAAGAAGAAGAAGAAGAAGAATGCTCGTTAACGTGGAGCTGAAACATCAGCAGCATTTCCGTGTCTAATCTCTGGACTTCAGCAGGACATTAAGCCCGTCCTCTGAGGAGACGTTCCCAGGTGTCGGGGGGTCGAGTGTCCCCTCCAGGAGAACCGAGAGGACTGGCGTGTGGCTCTGCACTTCCTGCTTTTTATCAGAGGTGTGCTGGAAGTCTGTTATTCAGTGAACTGAATGAATCCTTTCTTCCCTTTGAAACTTTCCTTTTTCTCCGACCTTCCATCATCGTTCCTTTCTTTGTTCTTTACCTTCTTCCTTCCTTTTCCGCCTTGTTCCTCTGAGGTTTGGAAGAAGTTTGCATTGCAGGAAGCAGGAAGAAAACCACCTAAAATACGAGCCGTTCATGAAGCTTTGAGTAATGCATATCGCCTGCCATCTTTTAAACTAAAACCATCCGAGGCCCAGAGTTTGGGTCGTTTCATTGGGTGATGGCAGCCATCTTGAACTGGGTGGGTTGCAGAAGTCAGTCACTCAGGGATTTCCTTCAGAAGGTTTCATTAAAAGGAAACGGCGTGTCTGTTTCTCGGTTCAGGGCTTCTTCTCCTCGCCGTCCTTGTGATGTGATGAAAACCGACGGGGGGGAGGAACCGGATGGAGTCCACCGCTCTCGCCTTTGATCAGACTCCCACCCCGAAGGCTCCGCGGACTCATTAAATGGCCGATGATTACTTGTTTGGGCCTGACGCTCCACTGATGCTGGTTTCAGATGTTTGCTTGGTGTCGAACAGAGCGTGACCTCGGGGTAACCCCGCACGGCGATTACGTTTATCGCAGGGTGGGAGTCGGCCTTGTTCCCCCGCCGCCCTCCTGGCGTGACGCGCCGCTGTAGACTGCACTGATTGACTGCAGAACTTTATCACGTGGAAAGATCTTCAGATGAAACGAGTGCGAGCTGACCGCGTCGAGCGGATAAACAAACGTTTCCAGGTTCCTTCAGGAGCGATGCTGCGGTGAGCAGAAACCAAGTCAGCCAAGAATGACTCTCAGCTACGACCACACCAAACGCTGCGTCAGCGTCTCTAAACTGGACAGAGTTAAAGTCCTTTCTGTTTGCTAAGAGTGTCCACCGAACTAAAGTATTCACTCCCCCACTGAATCCAGGTGGTCCAGTCCCTTCCACGGCCACAGGTGTGTAAAATCTATCACCCAGCCATACAGACTGATTCTACAACCATTAGTGGAAGAATGGGTCGCTCTCAGCAGCCACCTGAGCAATAAGTCCAGTCAGGAAACTTCCCCTTTACTAAATATTCCAGTCAGCTGTTAGTGGTTTTATAACAAAGTGGAAGTAAACGAAAAAGTAAACCCGCCTTAAAGGTTTAAAGCGGGTTAAAGGCAGGTTTAAGGCAATTTTAAGGCAGATTTAAGTCGGGTTTAAGGCAGCTTTAAGGTGGGTTTAAAGCTGATTTAAAACTGATTATTTTGAGTGAAAATCTGTCCCACAGTATTTTTTAACGATGTACAGAATTCAAGACTTTGAGCCTCCGAGACTTCAGAACCACAGCAACAGTTCAGGCTGTTACATGATCGCCCAACTTTCCTAGCAGCAGGAGACAAAAACGAAGGCTGAGTTGCTGATTCCAGAAACTGTTCATCCTGTTAATCAAAATACAAACAACAAGTCAAATCAGCTGATGGTAATGGCTCAGAGTCAACAAGACGGAGCAGGTGGGGTGAAAAAGGTCCCATTAGCATCTTCAGTCATCAGGGTGACATTTGTTCTGAGCTCGTCTGAGTGGCAGCCGCTCGTTATCCCAGCATGCATTGTGACATTTAAAGACAGGAGACTGACGGGCGCTCTTTGACCCGTGACCATCTGTTGGAGTCTCTCACCGCCCGCTCGGTTACGTGTTTACATTCATTAGAGGCGTTATTAACACGAGGCCTGAACCGAGGCAGATCTGGGGTCAGCTCTCCGTCAGGCCCAGATGGTTATCACTTCACACCCTCGGTGAAACCGGACGCCATCAGAGCAACACTAACTTCACTGCAGACGACCGAGGCCACGGCGTAATTGCACTTCCTGTTTCCCCGTTGTTTCACTGAGGACAAATGCCAAATGTCCTCCAATTAAATCCAGCGTGATGCCGTTCAGCAACAATCTCTTCCTCCGGTTTTGGCTTCCCCCTCCACTTAACTTACCTTTTAGCTTTTAGCTAATGTTCTGCTTTAACAACTCTCTTCAGCACCTCGCTGATTTCTCTGGTTCTGATTTACGTTGCTGTTATTTCAAGTTTAAGATTAAACAATAAATAATAGTTTCCTGTTTGGCCCGGAGGCTGCCTGTAATCGAGTTGTTTTAATTACTTTAAAGAAGACCAAACCTCGGCTGAGAAGCTTTATTTTTATTATTTTAAACCATTTCTGCCCAAGAGCTTTTTATGGCTTTAGAGCAGAAGTCAGGAAACTGCTGCCATGACGGACATAAAGTGCCTCCTTCCTGCTTTATTTTGTTTTATTTTCCTCCCGTGAGAAGTGACACGAGTCCTTCTATCAGTTTCAGGAAACATCGCTCCTCTCGCTTCATCTGCAGCCGAGTCCGTATCCGCCTCTCCATCGTGTCACCTGCTGACGCCCCGAGGAAAGGCGGCAGCTCTCCGGCTGAAGTTAAAGCTGCTGCAGAGCTGCCGTCTGAATGCTGACGCTCCGTTTCCACAACCACGGCTCCATCCTCACCTCTCTGCCTCTGATGATGCTTCTTTTTCTACACACAACTCGTCACCTTCGGTACGACAAACTGTGCACAATCTGTAGAGTTTGGGCTCAACAATTAAAACATTTTTTTTTTACTTTGAGAGGTTCGTTAAAATCCAGCCGGTGAGTCTTGGAGATATTTTGCTAACAGACAGAGTTGGTTCCAAACATTGAGGGGATCAGGCTCAGCTACTACCACACCCAGAAGACGAATATCCAGCTCTTATTTTGTGTTTCCTTCAGGTCCTTTCTCTGGTTTATGGGATGTTTCTCTGACAGGCGAACACAAACAGAAAATAATTTATAATATTTATCTTAGAGAGACGTGAGCTGCAGCGTCGTGACTCAGCCCTTTCCTCTGACGCTGTAATGGAATCAGACGGGGGCGGGATCATTCCTGAGCTGGCAGTCAGGAGCTCAGGGTCCCAGAAACAGGAAGTCCTCTAAGCTCAGAGCAGCGCTCTCCTGCCCCCTGCTGGTCCGAAGGCCGACCTGCAGCCGGGTGAACAGCTGTGCAGCGGAGCGACGGATGGTCCATAAATGTCAGAGAAAGGTCAAGACTTCCTCTCCGGCTGGAGGTCTTTTTACCCCAAACTCACCCAGAGATCCACCTGCTGCCAAAAGGTTGAACACATCCCTGCAGGAAGTCTCGCCGGGCCTCAGAGCCTTTAAACGGGTCCAACACCGATGACTCACTGAATTCTGAATCGTGAATGATGACATTCTGATCTGCTGACTCAGGATTTGTTTGCAGAGAAAAACAGAAAACACTTCCTTCGACTTCTTGTTTCAAACCCGGCAGGCGGTGAGACGGATTCAGCCGAGCTCCTGAAGATCAAGAATTTAATCCGGTTTTATTCCGTTACTGATGAGAACCGTAAGCCTGCTCAGAGGCTGGGTGTTAGGACGCAGCTGAACACATTTATAGATGTGTAAAAACTGGACGACTTTATGGTTTTACTGCTGAATTTCATCTCTTCTCCCAACTAAATAAGAGTCACCAGAATGAGTTTGCATTAAAGTGAGCTGTAATAATATTTGTCTGCAGCAGAGGTCATCCTCTAACAGTTTATTCGGCTCATCTCAGGCAGAGAACACCAGATTTTCTAAATCCATCACCTCCGAATGAGAGCTTGTTTTTATTTGTTGATTATTTCTTGGAAAACTCAGAGTTTATTCTCGGTCCCAAACCTCCGGCGTTCCAAAAACTGAACTCATTTCCCGTAAAAACCCCCCCACAAGATTAAAATTCAAGGAAAACAACAAGGCGGCTTTTGGGAACGAGTCGAAGACAAACGCTCCGTGTTTTACTCCCTCGAGGTGAAAATCATTCATTCATCGACATCTTCTTCTGGTTCAATGGAAGATTTTATGTTCTTCAAAACCTGATCAACATTTTGGACTTTTTCAGACCCTCCAGGATCTTTCTATTAACGCAAAATCGAGCAAACCACGCAAAATCGCAACTTTCCCGCAACTTTAACCCAATATTTATTGTTTCTAAAGTGATTCGCCACCGTTTCTGCGGTCTAGTCTCTTCTTTGTGGGTTTGTGTAGCGTGGAATACAAAATAACCCCAAATAACTCAGGAAGAAGAC
>NC_051438.1:27599788-27604049 GCF_001649575.2 Kryptolebias marmoratus | reverse complement strand
GCAAAACATGTGAGGAGAGCTGCAGACCAGGGACAATCCAGAAATGCTCATGAATGTCAGTTTAGAAGCTATCAAAGTTCTCAAATAAAGCACCTTTTGAGAATGTCAATGTTTGTTGGGAATTATCTTACAAAACTAGGAAGGATTTTTGGTTTATATATTAAAAGTTATGTTTTTTTTTAATTGATTTTAGTAAAAACAAATTGCAACTTTAAGGAAAATGCCCCGTGAAATCCTGGAGGGATTGCTTTTTGCACCGACAGCCAGCAGCTTCAACCTGTTTCTCACTTCCTGTGCGTCCCAAACAACCGACCCAGTTTCAGGTAAACCAGCGAACTTCGAGCTTCTGGGTCCGTTTTCCTTCCAACAGGAGAGGCGGGAAAATGGCTGACCGGCTGACATATTTCCCTTCTGTTAGCAGAACGGTGAAATGAACGGAGTCTGAAAGCAAATCGACCATCTTGGACTCATTTTTAGCCCCAATAATCTGCGTTTATATCGAGTATTTAAACTAGTTTGTTTTGTTCACTGATGGTTGCTTCAGTTTTCCAACCGAGGCCGATTTTATTTAAAAGCTGAGCGGTTTCTCTTCTCCTGAACCTGTCGGACGATTTCCCAACATTTTCCTTCATCTTCCATCAGAAAACACAGTTTTGAACTCCAAGCCCAGCTTCCTTCCTCTTACATTAGGTGATGTTGGAGTTTTTGCCTTTTTCTTTGGTTAAAATCTTCAAAAAAACTAAAATATTTTGAGCGATTTTACACGACCTTAAAGTACGAGCTACTCTCAGCTACTACCACACCAAAGTTTAGACTAATAACTGCGGTGGCCATCTTGAATCAGGTTGGAGATGACGATACGCTGAGCATTTCATCCAGTGTTTCATGAGATATTTTGCTAACAGATAAAAAAGACAAACCTAATGGGCGTCCTGCAGGGTCGTGTTTCAGGACACCTGTTTTTTTGTGTGACAAAGAAAAGCTGAAATATATTGTTTATACTTTTCTTTTTTGTCTTTGTGTTGTTTATTTATGTTTTATTTGCTTATTTATTTATCTTTAACTGACAGTGTTGAGAACGTTGCTTTTTAAATGAAGAGTTTAAAGTTTGTAAAAGCGCACATCTGGGTGTTTCGATGAAGGTTTTTAGTTTTCATGTGTTATCTTTGAACTATTTTTACATAAAAAGAAATAAAACTGATTAAGCAGTGTTGCATTTAAGGACCGTAGGAATGTAGCTCACTAATTACTGCTGTCATATTTCTATAATTTCTATTTTTTCCTTTGATTTTTGTTGCACTTTTAGGTAGTTTCCATTAATTATCTCAACTTTTAACACAAGTAGCAGCTGACGCTTGATTAATTTTCTGCTTTGTTTTAAAAGGGTTAGGGTTTGTTTGTTTCTTTTCCACGCTAACTCGAAAAGCCCCAGCAGAGGTCAGCGTGGCGCCGGCCGGCGTCCGCGGACCTTCAGGATCGGCGCTTTTATCCCAAGACGAAGGGAGAACCGCTCCGAGGAGGATCTGGAGACGAGCGCGGCTCAGTCCTGATGTCGGTGTTGATCCGTCGTCTTGTTTGTGAAGAAGAACCGGGGACGGGGACGGGGACAGGGACAGGGACGGGGACAGTGGGGGGGTCCAGACGGGCTCCTGGACCTCGGAGCATTGTTCTGTCCAACCTTGACATCAAAGCTTCGACAGGAGATGCCTTTTCCTTCCTTCAGCTGTGTTATCGTTCATGATCGATATCAAACAGACGCACAACAGAAACCAAACACAAGCGAGCCCGAATCCCTTTCAAGTACCAACAATCCCCCCCCAACACACACACACACACACACACACACCGGCTCTAAAACAATATACAAACTGTAGCTGTCTGCCTGTTTGCCAAGAGCAAGGAAGTCAGGAAGTATTGGCCAAACATAGCCGTTCTGTAAATAGATAGGGCTTAATGCCTGCCCCCCCCCCCCCCCACACACACACACACACACACACAGACACACACAGCTGCACACAGATGGAGTCGGTTGTGTCCACATGCACAGGCAAGCAGCACATTTCCCCCCCAGAAAGATTCACACAAACACAAATGAGCTCCTTCTCGCACGCAAATGTGCGGCTATTCACCCGTATTCGCCCAGAAACGGAAAAACATCCGAGGCAAACAAACAGGCAGAAACAATCCGGCAGTTCGAGGCCACCGAGGGTGGTTCAGGCGCCCCCTGCAGGCCAGTCGGAGAACTACAGCGTCACAGACAAACACTTCCCGGGTCACGAGTTCGGAAGACGGGGGACGTTCGTTAGTGACGAAATTACATCTCAGCTCGTAACGAGCTCCACGTTCAGGGACTGGAGAGTCGGCCATGTTCCTACACCGCCTCACGGGCAAGTCTCCGAAACGTCTCGAAATGTTCTCGAAGGTTTCCCCGGCGGGAGTCACAGCGCCTCGCTCCTCCGGCGCGGGAATTCTGAATACGGGTGAAAAACCGCGCAACGGCTTTTCTCTCTAAATAGTCTCAAAGTTGTTGATGGCGTCTCGAACCCATCTCAAACTTGTCTCAAACCTGTCTCAATTTAGTTTCCGTGACTTAAAAAGTGAGCGAAATGTGAGAAAACTTTGAAAGGTTCTGGCAAAACTGAGAAAAATAATAAATTGAGACATAATCAGGACGCTTTGAGACTAAAATGTGACAAAAATAAATACACATCGGTCACAGTTTGTTATCATTTGTTAGCAGTTATTTATGTCGTAAGAACAGAAAGTGGGAAGAGTCCACTCAGGATGGTCACAGTCGAAGGTTTAAGCCCCGCCCCCTCCACCTAAAACACACCTCAGATTTATATTTTTGTCAAGCTGAAGAGGATCCACGCAGCCTTCTCCTTTGTCTCATAAGTTCAGCTGTGATTAATTCCTTCAAAGGAAAGTCATGTGACTCCACGATTGTAGGCGGGGCCTAAAGCGGCACACCCCTAATGCACAGACTCTGGTTCCAAAAATTCAACATGGCAGCTTCCATGAGTCCCGGAGGCTTCAAGGAGAGCCGGTTGGTCCAGTGTTAAAATCCAGGATGGAAAAGGTGCCTTCATGGAGGTCTAAGATGGCCGACGTAAACCAACCTGTGGACTCTGTTTAACAGCAGAATGAGCCGATCCTCAAAGGTTAGTTTCGTCCCGTCGTTCCGCCATCCCAGCATCCCTCCGCGGGTTCCGTTTGTTTTCTCCTCGGCCGGTTTCCCAGGGATTTCCTCGGGACGTCGTCTCTCCGGATCTCTGATTGTTTTGTTTCACAGAAAAGCGTCTGCTCCTCCGCCGCTGCGGCGAACGCCTGCCCTCTTCTGTTGTTTCGCTGGTTTTGCTTTCCTGACGAGAGCTCAGAGGGAAAATTAGCTCGGCTGGTATCTTCAGAGGTTCATCTGAGGGAGCCTGCCCTTATCTCGAGTTCCCCCCGAGGGCAGGAAGTCAGCGGCTGAGAGGGAAAGCTAATGTAATCTAATAAACATCGGTTGGGAGTTGTTGCGAAGAGATGAGATGGATGGCGGCGAAGAGGAGGTTAACCCTTGAAAGTGTCAGGAAGACGGATTGAGCAGCGGGTCAGGACCTGCAGCTCGCGGAAGGAAAATTAAAAACAAACTTTCCATCGTTTTATCGTTTCCAAGATCTCAGCAGAGGTTTTTTTTCCCCAACCTTTTCTGCTGAAGGCGCTGTGAGTCTGGGTCCTTCAAGACGATTTTATTTAATTGGAAACACTAATGAATTTATTTTACGTGAGGCTCGAATGAAACTGTTCAGTCAGCATCTCCGGACGGTTGATTGGAGCTGAAGCTCTTCCTCCTAAAGATCCTCCTGACTGATGGTTTATTGTCCTCCAACAGTTAAAATAAGGAAAAACTGACGACTCTTCACTTTAAGGCACTTTAATTTGAAGGTTTGTTGTAAAGGAATCAGAAAATTCTCTCTTATCTCGCTCAAAATGAAAAACGACACTAAAGCTGGAACCTGGACGGTCTTTGCGGGATGTCGGCGAAGTCCTCAGGATGTGGATTAGGAGTGAACGCCACGGTACTCCCGACGGTAGCTCCCACTGACCCCGAGGTCCGGACCTCAGTGTTTTATAAAAACATGAATCCAAACAAGGCTTTTGAACGGCGTGGTTCTCTGCGTAGCTCCACCAGTTTCCTGTAGGAGGCGCTGCAACTGTGTGCAGCTGCAGCCAAACTCAATGTCTACGAAGAAGAGCGCAGCTTTGCTACCTTACTGCT
>NC_051438.1:27570365-27599378 GCF_001649575.2 Kryptolebias marmoratus | reverse complement strand
GTCCAGCTCCAAAACTACAACACCTCACTGGTATTTGATAAAAAGGTGAAATCTCTGCTAAAATCTTGTGTTTTGAATCAACATTCATATAAACTAATTCATGTCATTTCAGTGAGTCATCATGGTTGTGCCCTGAGTCCTCTGTTGCTTCAGATGAGGCTGATCCCCATGGATTTACAAACACGTCATATACACATTCAAGTGACGCCTGTGCGAAGGGTCGTATTGGGTGTAGCTGCGTCCTGAAATGGTCGCCGCGGCGGGAGCTCGGAGCGTCGGACCCCAGACACTGAAAGTATCAACGAGGAACTTATCGGTCGAGTACTGAGAGTTTCCTACGTCGTGGAGCTCTGGTCCGGTGTGAAAGTTACACAAAACAAAACGCACCGGACGCTGAAACCAGATTATTTTAAAGACACGTTGGGCGGCAGGTCCAAAACCTTAAATTTCATCCATCTGCGTGAACGCAAAGTGATCGGATTTATTCAACAACATTGAATCTTTAAACTGATAAAACAGACTTTTACCCAAATCTGCACCAACCTTCGGCTTCCTGTTTAAACGACGTAACCAGAGGATATTTTTACTGATTTTAAATTAAATTTTTACATCAAAGACGCTGAAACGAGCTCAGAAATCAGATCTTAACTCAGCATGATAACATTTATTAATCCCAGTTTTAAAACTTACTTTTAATAAAGCAGTTCAGCCCCAGAAGTAAAGTTAGCGTTTCCAACGTTAACAGTCCCATGAACGTCTCTGAATCATTATGAAATATTGAACATCAGTAAAGTTTTACCGTCAGACGGACGGCTGTTTGTTTTGGAGGCACTGGAGGGGAAGGGCATTGGCACGGCGACGCTTGTTTGCATAACCGCAGTTTCTATTCAACCACAAAGGCAATTACACCAATTTGTTTCATGTCTGAGAGCAGAAATGTGGAGGATGTCGAACCTCCAGCGGATTATTAGGATTCCCTGATGAACACCTGTTCTGCTGCTTTCATATTTCTGATTTCAAGCCAAATTTTAATGTTTTTTTTGTTGCTTTTATGTTTATTATAAAGCCAATACTGGTGGTAAATATTGTCTACGTCCAAATTAATGTTTACAGAGCCGTGCAAACATGAACTTATAACAAAAACTTGAAATATTTTAAACTTTGTGAAGCAGATTGGGTCAAGAAGCAGTTTTTTCTGTAACTTTAACAAATTTTTAGCACTTTCGCACTGACTTAAAGCGAAAACACGACGAATGAGACGTTCAGAAGCAGCGACTGGATTAAAGTTTCTTCTGTCAGCTACAGGAGAAGAGTCTGAACTGTGAAGCACGGCGGCGGACCTGTTATGGTGCGGGCTGGCCTCAGTTTGAGCGCTCCGCGGCTGCTTGACGCCGTTCGAATAAAATCTGGAGACGAAGCTCGGCTCGGTCCTGAAACCAGCGAGGGAGACGTCGTTAAACGTTGTGGGATGGTTGAGACGAGGAGGACAGGCAGGACGACCTTTCAGGTCCCGAACGACGAAGAGTTTCCACAGGAAGGAGGCAAAACGAGCTGAGTTTCTGATTGATGGGACGGAGGACGGAGGAGCTTCCTCTCCGTCTTCGCTGCCGCCGCCTCAGATGGGAAGATTTTCAGAATAAAGGTCGTGAATTATTTATCATAACTCTGCTTTCAGTCGGCCCAACTTAAACGCTGGCGTAAAGCTTGAAGTCTGGACTTTTGGCTCAAACGGAAACAGAGTCTCAGACGCGTCCGTCGACCCCAGAGGGTTAAAGAAACGACGGATAAGCCTCATTTAAAACGAGAAATCTGAACCAAGATGAAGTCTTGATAAGACTTCGCCTGATCTGAAACCAAACGAGGCTCCGGGAGGAAACGGGAGGAAACGGACTTCATCCTCCGCAGGTCAGGAGGAGACTCGGAGCGGCTGCCCCGCTCGGGAATTATTGTCCCAGTTCAAAGCCCGAGCCGAAGCCAAACCTTAAACAAGGACTTAAAGAGACGGCGGGGGGGCGATCACGGTCATTATCCCCGGTGTCTCGATCCCCCCCGTCCACGAAAAAGCACACACGAGCCTTCAACGCACATCTGCAGCTCGCCCACCCAGCCCTCCGGCTTTTGAAGTCCAAACCCCCCCCCTCTCCCCCCAACACACACACCCCTACACACACATCACGCCGAGTATGCAGCTCTATTTCTGGAGGAGAAATGAAGAAAGTGGCGAGGGATGACAAGAGTGAGGTGGTGGATTAAAAGGTGAGAGAAAAGCACAGAAGCT
Organism: Kryptolebias marmoratus; assembly: GCF_001649575.2. Classification (NCBI taxonomy): domain Eukaryota; kingdom Metazoa; phylum Chordata; class Actinopteri; order Cyprinodontiformes; family Rivulidae; genus Kryptolebias; species Kryptolebias marmoratus. Next base: position 27,597,100 of record NC_051438.1, on the reverse strand, counting down.
CTTTAATTCAAGGCATCCTTCATCCTCCTCCTCCTCCTCCTCTGCTGAGTGATACTTTATGAAACACAGACAATGGCTCAGTGGAAGAAGTCACCCCTAATTCTCCTTTTGATCACCCAGAAGTCTTTGTGCCGCGAGGCTCTTTACACATTCCTCCCTTTCTGTGCCGATGCTCTAAGTTGGGAATGATTAGTGTCTTCGGATAAATCCCCTGGTTTCATTCTCGCTCTTCAGGGAAGCCGCTTCTCCAACAATCGTCTCCCCGTAATCCCAAGCTGCCTCACAATAAACACCCAACGCTGCGTGCCTCTTCACCAGTCGGCGAGCGCTGAGTCGGATCGACTCGACCGGAGCGTCGATTCAGACGGGAACGTCGGAGTTCGTTGGAGTTCGTCGAGGTGCAACTCGCAAAGAAAGGCCAACTGAATGCTAATATTTAATCAAATTTCTTCTTCGTTTTCAGACACTTACAGATCAAACCTTCGGTATTTTTAAAGGTTTTTAAAGTAATTTTGGAAATTATCTAAACTAAAACTAATAAACTCAGACAGAGAGGAGAAGACTGACCTCTGGGTGGACATGAGGAGTTTAAAAACTTCACTTTATTCTGAAAATTTGATAACTCGTTTTTAAACTAAAGGTTTCGAATCGTTTTTCATTTTTTACACCTTTGATGCAGAAACCATTTTTCTGCACGCTCACCTTCCCTGACAGTAAGTTTAATTTGAAGCATATATTTATTTATTTATTTATTTAGGTTTTTTTATTGGCTTGTTTGCAGAACGAGTTGACCCGACAACACGGAGGACCGTTTACAGGACGTTAAAACTGTAACTAAGACCGGGAATCTGGATCGGATCTTTACTTTGCAAACAGAAAAGTTTATTTTTTCGTGTCTAAAATGAACTTTAAATCGAATCAGGTGAAGCGTAAACAAAAACGGAAAACCTGAAATGGCTGATTTAGTCAATATTAAGATAGATTAGGTGTCGGGCCGTTTGAATCAAGTTTGTTTTCATGAGATCGCCTCATTAATTAACCTCCTTTTGTTCCCCGAACATGAAGAAATGACGCAGGTTTGAGCCACGAGGGTCGGGGTCGTCACACGTCAGGTGTCACGTCTGCGCCCGCCGGTTGTTTCTGTGAGCGGCGCTCAGCCAGAAGATCGAGGTCATCCTGTCCTTAAAGCGAAGCTACTTTATCAGAGTTAATGGAAGCAGGGTTTGTAATTATTTCCCAAAATTAGCTTCAAACAAACAAAGAATCCCAAACAGTCTTGAAGGTTGAGCACATTTTTCTGTAGGAATATTTTGACCCGACATCTGAAAATCAAGTCAAATTTATCTCTTTTTAAAAGAGATGTTTGCTTTTAATCAGTTAAATTTCTCGGCTTGTTGTGGAAACTTCTAAAGGTCCGAAGAGACTCCTGAGAAACCGGAGGAGCGAGGCCAGTCGGTTGAGTTTGTGGCAAAAACCTTTTCCTAAAAACATTTTTAAAATCTCACCTCCTCCTGTGAAATAAGTGTCTTATCAAGCTGTAGCTAAAAACACAGATTAGGTGTTTTTACTGGTGTATTTCTGCACATTTCTTACAGAAATATGAGGTTTTCTAATCCGCTGAATTTCAGTTAGACGCTACCCAACATCTCTAAATGTAAATAATTCAGGTGTGGTTTGTTTTTGCAAAATAAAAGCCTCAGCTTCCTGTTACAATGCCACACGACTCATCCTAAAAACACGTTTTAAAGTTTAAACTCTGGCACGAAAAATAAAGTTTATACAAAATTCAAAAGTGACTCGAGTTACAAAAACAAACTGTCGTCAATAACCATTGTATAGAATGAGCCCGGTGTGTGTGTGTGTGTACACAGGATTCGCGGCCCGGGTGTGTTTGCACAGCGAGTCGTGTCGTTGAGGTCATCAGCGCCGTGATAGGAGGAGCGTTGACAGACTCGTGAAAGCTGCTCCTCACCGTCTCCTTGAGCTGTCAGCAGCAGTTCGTTACGGGAGCTGTTGACTCGCTGCTCGTCAAACACCACGGCACAGATGCTGCCGTTTCGTGACGCGGCTTCCATGCCGCGCCGCCTCCCGCCCGAAGGTAACGATGAAAACGACGCTTTGCCAAGTCAGGCTTCAAAGTACAGAGTTACTTATGATGATGTGAACAGAAAACCAAATATATATAAGAAGGATTAACCAAAATATTGGCTTCGGTGCATTATTAGTTCCTGAGGAAAAACATACGACAGTCTTAAATCATTAAGAACAAAAAGATCTGAGTTTCATTAAACGGATTCAAGAGATATTTTGCCGATGGGACAAACATACAAACACACTCGGGTACGGGCAAAAACATCCTTGCCTTTGGCAGCAGGCGACTCATTTAGGCAAAAAAAAGTTATTAAATTCTTGCAGGAAGTGCTCCGGGCTGCACAGGAAGTGCTCCGGGCTGCAGAGGAAGTGCCCCAGGCTGCAGAGGAAGTGCCCCGGGCTGCACAGGAAGTGCCCCGGGCTGCACAGGAAGTGCAAGAGGCTGCACAGGAAGTGCTCCAGGCTGCACAGGAAGTGCTCCGGGCTGCACAGGAAGGGCTCCGGGCTGCACAGGAAGTGCTCCGGGCTGCACAGGAAGTGCTCCGGGCTGCACAGGAAGTGCTCCAGGCTGCACAGGAAGTGCCCCGGGCTGCACAGGAAGTGCTCCGGGCTGCACAGGAAGTGCCCCAGGCTGCACAGGAAGTGCTCCGGGCTGCACAGGAAGTGCCCCAGGCTGCACAGGAAGTGCTCTGGGCTGCACAGGAAGTGCTCCAGGCTGCACAGGAAGTGCCCCAGGCTGCACAGGAAGTGTTACATCTACTAACAGTTCTTCTGTAAATGACAGTCATGTTAAAGTTAAACTGCTTTGAAACTTTTGGCCTTTAGCTTCACTCAGATTAGCCGTTAGCTCGTCGATCCCGTCAGAGTTAAACAGGAACTGTCTACAACAGGTAAGATGTTTATCGTTCATAATTTCTCATCAGGATTATACTTCCTGAGCTCTGAACCGTCTGGATGATTAAAGATGGACGAACCGTCTCTGCTCCCTCAAAATCGAAGCCGAAGCGTCCCTTTTTTTTTTTTTGGGTGCCACCATGTTGTGTTTTCGGAGCTGGGCTTCATCCTCCATACCAAAAGTCCCGCCTACAAACACTCCCAGCTCGTTAATGAGCTGTCAATCACTGTTTGCATATTTGAACAAACAGCAGCAAGATAAGAACGCCTGGAAAAAACGATCTGAAGTGTGATTTTTATTTTATGGTGACATACATACCTAATTTGTTTAAAAGCAGGGCAGCCACTAGGGGGCGCCCGTCCTTTGTGGCTTCAACTTCCAGCTTCCGGTCCTCTTTCCAGTTTCCATGGTTTTGCCCCACTTCCTGTGTAGCAGCTGGGAGAACGGGCGTGTGACGCAGGAAGTCGTATCTCTGCTCAGATCTCCCTTTCTGCTGAACTCGTTACTTCGCTCTAAAGTTACACGCCGTCGGCAGAAGCCAGTCCGACGGGTCCCGTAACTTTCCAAACTTCAACATGACAGCTTCCTAATGAGAGCCTCTCCTTTCCGTGTGGAGCGAAAACACGCACAGGGAAAAAGAGCCGCCTGTCAGAGACGCTAAAGGGCGATTTTCTTTCCTATCCCAGAATGAAAACCTTCCAAAACCAGCATGTTCGGCCTCACCATGAGGACACAGAGACATGCTGGAGGTCATTCGTCGGGAGGCGTTGATAGCACTTCTTTTGTTTCAAACAGGAACTGGCTTCTCTTCGGAGTGCTGAGGCCGGCCTCGGTGCCCGCTGGCATCTTATCAGGCTCGTCACATTAATGAAATGCGGTTGCCTGTCAAGATTGCTCAATTTCCAGTTCAACTTTTAAACTTTGTCTGGCTCCAAGGAGTGACGTAAGAGTTAAATCGAGCCTCGGAGCCTTCGGGAGGCTGCAACAAAAACCTCCCCCCCGTCCCCCCAACACCGACACAGTCCAAAACATTTTTGATTCAAACAACGTTTGGAACGACTTCGACTTCCAGCCTTCCGAAACTGGGATCAAATCACAGAGCTTACAGAGTTTTTAGCGTAAAAAATGAGATCTTTGATTTGACCACAGTGTTTATTCCTTACAACATAAAGGCTGAGAATAATGGGAGCTGGGTTGTTTGTTCTGTTAGCAAAATATCTCATGAAGCACTGGACAGGTTTTAAAGCGATCATCAAACCGTCGCCGAAACAAAAACGGCGGTGAATGTTAGATACCGAGCTAAACTTCAGTGCGGCCGTAGCTGAGAGTCGTTCACAACATTCCCTCCGGGATAAAAACCTCTGGGTCGAAATGAAGTTTCAGGTTTGAAGGTTTCTGTTTCTGACCCCGGCTGCTGAAATCTGGAAACAGTTTCCTGTTAAATCCCAGACAGATCATCCAGCATCTCTGAAAACGTTCCCAGGAAGCTGAAACAGCGTCAGGCAGCCTGAGCTGAGAGTCATAACCTTTTCTTTTATTTCTTTTTTTATCCTCAAGTTTAAAAAAATGAACTTCCGGACATCTTGTTGCTCCCAAAGAAGGCGCCTATCACGTGTAGAATTATTTATCAGGTTACCAATAAAACCTGAGCTGCAGTTTTCCTGACAAAATTACAAGGTGTGCGAGTGCAGAATCTGCTTTTTCTTCTGATGTTTGATGAAAACTACAGCCTGTATTTATCTCCGAACACAACAAGCCCCATCCTGCCTCTCGCCTCGCTGTGACTGACTTACTAAATAAAGACGCCCGGCGTGGATTCCTCGCACCGATCGGCTCCGCAGTCAGACTTTTTCCTTCAGGCTCCACCGCCGCCGCCTTTCCTGGTTTGCAGGTGAAAACGCGCCTCATCAGACGAGCCGACCTGCTCCGCCCGACGTGGAGGTTTGATGTTGGAGTCAGTCGACGCGGAAACGGCCGCTCGGTCACTTTTACAGACGCAGAGCCGGACTGGGTGTGGTAGTAGCTGAGAATCATCCTCAACACCTTCCCCGAGCACCAACGGGTCGTACTGAATCTGAAGCAGGGGCGTCAGACTCCAGGCCTCGAGGCGCTGCTGTCCCAGGAGTTTTAGGCATTTCTGCTCCAACACACCTGATTCAAACGGTTTAATCGCCTCCTCATCAAATCATCAGGTTCTCCAGGAGCACGTCCACCTGTCGTCCATTTAAACCAGCTGTTTCTCAGGTCTCCCACTGGGACCTACCTCTTCCGGTTTGTTCATGTAACGTTTCTGTTTTTTGTTTGTGAGCTTCTAAATGTTGTTGTGGTTTGCCCTTCAGGGCCACCGTACCCGAGGAACCGACTTTAACACCCCTGATCTGAAGTGTTTTCTTCAAGGTTGGAGCGGAGCAGCTGTAACTCCCTCTCTTCTCATTAGAAGATGGATTTACTCTAAAATCCTTTTAATTCAGGAGTGGGCAATCCTGGTCCTCAGGGCCACCGTCCTGCAGGTTTGACTTGTTCCTCTGCTCCAACACACCTGGGTGATTAATGGGTGATTAACAGGCTTCTGCAGAACATGAAGAGGTGATTTAACCATGAATCAGGTGTGTTGGAGCAGAGGAACGGGTAAAACCTGTAGGATGGTGGCCCTGAGGACCAGGATTGATGCCCCCGGTCTTAATCAATATCTGAATCAGGAAGATAATCAGGTTTTTATAGTTTCACTTGTTTTAATTTTCTAACAAACATGAGTTTTAAACACCGGTTTTCTCCCTGCCAGAGTTTGGTCGATCCCAACCAGCGCCACAAGTGCTCCTGCAGCTCCCATGATGCCTCTGGCTTTTCTCTGGCTCCCTTCAACAGCTGAGAGTCAAAGGCTGGGCGGGGGGGGGGGCACAATGGGCCCCTGACAGCCTCTTTCTGTGCCTCGCTGGTTGTCACCGGTTCCGTGGATGAAGAGAAGCAGAGGCACAGCTGAGCATGCTAATGGAGGAACGGAGGCGGGGTTTCGGACGGGGGCCCGGAAGCCCGCCAGCTCCTTTGCATGCAGATTTATTTTAACCGCTTGATTTCCTAGAAGGACGGCTAACCCCCACCCCCTACCCCCCTCCAGGCGGACGGAGCAGACAGAACCCGTCTGTGAACGCCGTGCAGCTTTCACACATTAAGAGATCTGTCCTCGGTCCAGAGGCATCCGATCGTTTCACGCCGGCGTGGATCCCAGAGGGGTCCGGGCGCAGCTGCTTCTGTTTCGGAGCGAGGAAAGCCGCCGCATGAAGAACCACACGGTTCCTTCAGTCTCACACGTCCTCCATCACGCTTCAGTCATTCGATTCAGAACAACAATCAGAGTAATCGTCCATCGCGGCACCGAAACATCAGCTGGGGTTGAGGATGAGGACGCTTGTTGGCTCCGACATGTCTGGATCAACAGGGAAGGATGAAAGTTCTCGTCCTCGGCCGCAAAACGCTCGCTGCTCGTGTGTTTTTAGATTAAATGTGATTAAAATGAGTCAGAATTCACTTCCATGTTTTCCTGTTTCCAGTTTCTTCTGAATGCTTTTTGGACTCAGACTACTTCCTGGTGTTTTAGCCATCAGATATCAAAACGTTCAGCTTCTTCTTCTGGTGTTTATAACGTTCACATTTTTTTAAATATTCTTTCTTCACGGAAACGTTTCGTCACAGAAATATGAGATTTCTGCAGCTCCTTCCCTCTGAAATCAGCTTCAGCTACTTGCTCTGTTTGTCTTCTACTTTTAGCTTTTAGCTACTTTACAGCTACGGTTTTACTGGTTTTAGATTTTTTTCTTTTTTCTGGTTTAGCTTTTAGCTACTGTTCGGCTGATTTAAGCCTCTAGCTACTGTTCGGATGATTTTACCATTTAACAACTGTATTGCTTTAGTTTTGCTGGTTGAAGCTTTTTGCTAATTTTATTTTTCTGCTGTTTTTCTTGTTTAGCTTTTAGCTACTGTTTGGTTGATGTTAGCCTTTAGCTGCTCTTTTGCTCATTTTAGCATTTAACTACTGTATTGCTACGGTTTTGATGGTTGTAGCTTTTTGCTGTTTTTCTTGTTTAGCTTTTAGCTACTGTTTGGCCGATTTAAGCCATTTGCTGTTTGGCTGATTTTAGCCTTAAGCTACTGTTTTGCTAACTTTAGCATATAACTAGTGTATTTTTTACGATTTTGCTGGTTTGAGATTTTTGCTGTTGTTTTTTCTTGTTTAGCTTTTAGCTACTGTTCGACTGTTTTCAGCCATTAGCTGCGGTTTTGCTCGTTTTACCTTTTAGCTACTGTTTTGCTAACTTTAGCATGTAACTGATGTATTTTTTACGATTTTGCTGATTTTACATTTCTGCTGTTGTTTTTCTTGTTTATCTTTTAGCTACTGTTTGGCTGATTTTAGCCTTTAGCTGCTCTTTTTCTCATTTTAGCATTTAACTACTGTATTGCTCATTTGACCTTTTAGCTGCTGTTTTAGCTTTGCACTATCCTGCTCACTTTAGCTCTCGTTTTGTTTACTTTAGCTTCAACTCAGTTTTAGCTTTTTTGACAAATTCCCGCTGCACCTTTAGAAGGAATTGGGTATTTTTCAGCTTTAGTTACTTTAAGTTTATTTTATCCTCACAGATCTGAGATCAGCCTGCAGATCTCCTCCTGTCACAGTAAAAACTCGGCCTGCTACAAACTGATGTCACAGATAATGTTCCATCATATTAAACTGTATTTAGTCCCTTTTTTACATCCGGACTCTGTGTTTTCTGCTCTAAGAAGAACCAGAATTCTGCATTAATTTCAAGTTTGCCAACAAATTTCAGGAGCAGCGGGAGACAAGAAGTCCGAGACGTGATACGATCTGCACTCTCTGCCACCTCGTTCCCGGATGCTGCTCCATCCTGTTCTCCAAATCTCCTCAAATCCTCCGGACAGTGGTCCCCGAGAGGCCCCTGTTTACTCTGGTCCCAGCGGCTCCGGAGGCCCCCCGAGCCTTCGCTCCGATCTTTCCCGGACGGAGCAGTCATGCACTCATCAGTTAATGCTGAACATCTGGAGGGATTAGCAGAGTCGGGCCAATCAGAGCCGAGCTGAAAGATCCCGGCGAAATGCCGCTGTGCAGCTGCGGTCAGCATTCATTTCCACTCATCTCGTTCCTCTTCTGGCCTTCCACTCCAAACCACAGTCGATGCTTTCTGAAACGCTCGCTGCCCGTATTTACGTTCAGCTTTCTCCTGGCCCCTCGGCGAGGCGGCGCGGGATCGCGGCACCACCTGCTCCACATGTTTGCAGCTATAAATCATCTGTTCCGGTTGCACCGTGCGCACCGCTCAGAAGGCAGATAAACACGGAGTCAAAAGTGCAAAGGGAACTTGTTGCCCGAATGCTGATGCGAGTTATTTTTCACGAAGCCGGATCGTTTTACTTGAGTCAGCTGCTGATATGTGCTGCTGTTTTCACAGCTGCTCCGAACTCAGAAATGTTACGAAGATTAGCTAAAGGTTTTCTTTTAAAACAGGCTAAACTAAAACTAGTTTTACGATGTTTTAAAACAGACATTTAATTTATTCAGTTTATTTACAAATGCCTTGAAGGCCTAGCGTTCCCTGAAGCCTCCTCCATTTTACGCCCGAGTGTTAAAGCTCCAGCGTCCTCCAGAAGACGCCAGGAAGTCGGTTCGCGGTCACATGGTTATGAGACGTTTTGTTGTCTCACACCTTTCGTGTTCACGAGACACTTGAATCAGAACGCCAAGGAAGCTCCACCCTCCTCCAGGAAGCTCCTCCCTCCTCCAGGAAGCTCCACCTCATCAAGGAAGCTCCTCCAGAAAGCCCCTCCCTCTACCAGAAAGCTCCACCTCATCCAGGAAGCTCCACCTCATCCAGGAAGCTCCTGCAGAAAGCCCCTCCCTCCACCAGGAAGCTCCTCCCTCCTCCAGAAAGCCCCTCCCTCAACTAGGAAGCTCCTCCCTCTTTCAGGAAGCCCCTTCCTCTGCCAGGAAGCCCCTCCCTCCACCAGGAAGCTCCACCTCATCCAGGAAGCTCCTCCCTCCAGCAGGAAGCTCCTCCCTCCTCCAGGAAGCAACTCCCTTCCAAGGCGTTCCTAGAGAGGATCCAGAATCCCTCCAGAGAGTTCTGGGTCTGCCCCGAAGTCTCCTCCCAGTGGGACATGCTCAAAAAACCTCCAAAGGGAGGCATCCTGATCAGATGAACCACCTCAGCTGACTCCTTCCGATGAGGAGGAGCAGCGGCTCAACTCCGAGCTCCCCCCGGATGATGGAGCTCCTCACCTGATCTGTAAGGCTGAGCCCGGCCGCCCTACGAAGGATGCTGATTCCAGCCATCTAGATCTGGGACTTCAACAATTTTCTAAATTAGAATCAAGACTTTTCACTGCATCCACCTTCTGTCAGTCGGTCCTTTTTCGGGTCTGGAAGCCATCTTTGGTAGCAGAGTACCCAAGCTCCGGTGTTAAGTACCGCTCTAATGTTCCCACCCCCCGTCGGTGATGAAATCACATGAGATCAAGTTGCTGGAATGCATCAGTGGTCCTGGTTCTGCTGGGACTAATCGGACAGGGGTTTGCTGAGCCTCGCATCTGATCCCACACAGCTGCTCTGCAGACAGGCCCGGTCCAAAAACCCCGCTCCGGCCCAGGCGGGGGCATTTGAAAAACATTGCTCTGACCCTCGGGAGGTCCTGACCCCGCGGTGCCGGCATTTCACCGCTTTTCGTTGGGAAAAGCACCTGTCTTCTCATGGAAGAGGTTATTTTCAGCCAACAGGCAAGCCCCCGTGATTCCTCGAAGAATAATGCGCCTGTAATCATTTTAGACTTCAAATGAGATTTAATTAAGAAGTGCTCTTATTGTTTAGAGTTTATAATTCAAAGGTAATTTATTGATAATGAAGATGTTATTGGTATAAGGGTAAAATTGGCTGATATTTGATATTCTGTTCAGACTACAGTGACCCCGGGTCAACAGGCAGATTTTACAGGAGCGAGCAAAACTGCACTTAACTGAGTTATGGCCGAGCTTTTATCTCACAGATTTGCTTATGAGGTGTTGAAATTGCATACGTTAGAGCGGTAATACCGTCGGCGAGCGCTGATTTCCTGTTGTTGTCATCTGGCAGCCATTTCGCATGAAGATAATTAGAGAAATTAGCCACCATGTGGAATGTTTTCTCCTGACAGAGTGAGAGAAGCCTTCCAGATACGCTCTCAGTTCTTGATATATAGCTCCAAATGGAGAAACTCCTCACACACAGAGGCCACAACCACCATATTCCTTCTTTAGATCATTTACCCCCATACATGTGCACTAAAACCACATTTGCAAGCACACTGGGATGTACAAAAACCAGAGCTGTCTTAAACTAAATCAGACATTTTGCATAAGAAAGCAGGAAGGCACTCGTCCAGAAGCCTCTCATTTTAGTATTTACTTTTATTTTTCAGTGCTTATAATCTCTGTGTTGGATTTAAGTTTGCTCTCGTGCTTTTATATTCTGGGACATTTGTTCCTGTTATCATAATAGGGTGTTTTAAGAAAGTTATGTGAAGAGGAGATCAAGCTAACAGCTACTCAGAACAAAGCTAACAGCAACTCAAAGCTAAGCTAACAGCTACCCGAAGCCAAGCTAACAGCTACCCAGAGTCAAGCTAATAGCTACCCAAAGCCAAGCTAACAGCTACTCAGAGCCAAGCTAACAGCTACCCGAAGCCAAGCTAACAGCTACCTAGAGCTACCCAGAGTCAAGCTAACAGCTACTCAGAAAAAAAACTATTCAGGAGTAAAATTCTATCATGTACAACTCAAACTGAAGAAAACAATGTATTAAATATTTTAGATCATTATTTTCAATGAGACAGTTTGTGTTTTGTTAGTACTTTTTCAACTGAACATTTTATCTGCCTATATAAACATTTTTCAGTTGATCAAATCATTGTAAACAATTCAGTTGGGGAAAAAAGAACAAAATTTCATTTTTTTTTTAAGGCAGAAATTTGGACCCTGTTGGTAGCTGTTACTTTGACCCCCTCATAAGAATTTGTCCACTGTCAACTGCAGGTAAGATACCTACTACTCATTACTACACGTCATAACCCAGCTTTCGAAAACGAGTATCTTAGTTGCCATTTAGCATAGCTCACTCAAACAGCTCAACATGTTGGATTTTTCTAAAATTATCCTATGATGAACATTAATTCCTGAAGCAGACTGTACTGTTTAACCTGGCGCTGTAGGTTCCAGGAGTTGGGTGGTATTACTGATACAGGAAGTGCTCCTAAATTAGTGTCATCTTTTCTCACTATCCTCCTCCACCTCCCCCCCTTCAGACCTCCTCTGCTCTCCCCCCCTCAACCCTTTACTCCCACTTCCTGACGATGACAGACGGGTTCCTCTCCGAGCTCCAGATCTGCGCTGCGATTCTCGTCTCCTCTCACTCCTCCCAGCATACCTTTCATTCTTTTATTTTGACAGAGCCTTATTTCAAACGCTGATTAGATTTCTTTTTGTTGGAAGTCTGACGGTTGATGTTTGTCGGCCAAGTTAAAGAAGCTCGAGACTCCGAAGGGGTACTCCCCCTTTGGAGAGGACAGTGCCAAATCAAAATGGATTTCCTAACTTAATGAAAAGTCCCTGAATCTGCTGAGATGACTGATTTCCGGCTTTGCAGTAACCAGCAGCTGATTTCTGGTACGTTCTTATCTTTAGTGCACGTTTTCAACTGCCGCTGACACAATAAACCCAGTCTGACAGGTTGTCCACCTCCTCCCACTGTGATTTATTTTGGTTTTTAGTCCAAATAAGAGTTGGTAAGGACCCTTTATTTCCACAAAGACGGTTATGGAACATCTTTTAACCCGACGTGAAGTGGCGATTGCCACTGCAGTCGAAATCAGCACGCGATTGAAGACGATGATGTCAGCAATGGCGACGAAAGGAGAGTCCAGATGTGTGATGCCACATGGGAACTATGTAAATACAATGGATGGTAAAAGGCCTGTACCCATTTAGCACCTTAATAGCCAATCAGGCTACTCAAAGCGCTTTACAACCCTAATTTCTACAACATCTCTACAAGCGAATCTAAATAAATCATTCTATGGAAACATATCAGGGCTTTAAACTCCTTTTATACATATATGGGGCACATCGGAGGCAATGGGGGCTTCAGTGTTGTCCAGGGACACTTTGACATCGAACCTCCAACTCTCATATTGTAGGACAACTGCTCTAACCGCTGATCCAGGCTTTGACTGCAGGAAACCACAGGAATCCATCTTTATTCTCCCTACCCTCCATGTTTGTACGTGTAATTACTGCCGCCGTTAACCCTGATTCTATTCGTTTCTCTTCCCGTAGAAACGACACCTGGACCAACCCGTCTGTGTCTTCCTCTTGTCCTCTCAAACCCCGAGCCGAGTCGAGGCAGATGGCCGCTCATCCTGAGCCTGGTTCTTCCTGTTAAAAGGGAGTCTTTTCTTTCCACTGTCACCTCTGTCAGGGGGATTGTTCCGAATGGAAGATTCAACACAAACTGCTGGTTTCACGACATTCTCTACAGGAAATAATCCCAATTTATTGATAAACTCCTCCCTCACTGCTTGCCTTCTCTTCAAACCGGCACACAAAAAAGGAGCAGACCCAGGGAATAAGAGCCACAATGATTGGTTGTCAACACGCACACATAAAACCTGCCTGTGACTACCATTATAGGATTGATTAAAACCTTTTGTTGGCACAAACAGCTCAGCGGCTGGTAAGGTGGATTCGGTCAGTTGAGTCTTTGGGATCCATTTTAGATAAACGAAGGTTGGGGTGTCGTTTCCGGTGTTTCTGGGTGGCTCTAACTTATTACCCCAACGCTGCTGTCGATGAAAGCTGCACTGTCGCTCCAGATGCTCGACGCCTCTAAGATTTATTCTTTTGCTCGCTTTTGTTTCTGTCTGAAGTGTTTCTCCTTTGTGTTCGCACAGAATCGTTCAGTCACTTCATACTGGCTTTACCCTAAACCGACACCGCGGCTCCTCTGCACTTATTTCACGTTGATCATCACCTTGTTTTGTTGCCCACATTGTCATTGGGGATATAAGTGTTACCTATCTGTGAAAAGTAAGTTATAATGACTGCAATCCCAGCCGTGGTGATCTCAGGTAACTGGGCACTTAGGTAATTGACGGTTTTAACGAGAGTCAGGATACGGTTAGAGTTATAAATAGAAAGAGTTCACAAGCCACTTTTGCTCTAAAAACAAATTGCAATGGAAACATAAAGGCTGTTAAACCAAGGTGCATGAATGGGGAGGCATAAAAAGTGTGAAAAATAGTTTGATGTCTGGTTGTGTGTACCATGTGTGGATATGGAGACAGACAGGGGGGGGCTGAACCATATGTTTAATTATACTGAATACATCACAGTTTAACATGCCTTGTAGTTTTTTCTTTCATTCAGGCTTCGTTTCTTTTTTTTTTTGTGATGTTTTATGACCCGTGTCCTATTAAAACGGCCAATTAAGATCATTTTTTTTCTGCCGCTGCAAGGAAAATGAGTGTTCCTTTGGTTTTTTTTTTTTATTGTATGAATTGTAATTTTGTGGATCACGGACTCTGTGTTGGAGTCGTGCCCCACAGCTTTTTATTAACGCCGATGCCTCGGCCGTTAGAGGGTCATTCCTGCATAGGACTGCAGGTGTTTTTGTTCGGTTTGCACAACCTGAAGCTAAAAGATTATTCCAGTCGTGCTTCATCAATTAGAGGCGTCACAAGATTTAAATGTCTCAATTTCTTCCATCAAAACTTTGTTTTAAATGACAAAAAAAAAAAAAAAGTCACGATTCTGTTTGGTGAAACTATCCCTGAAAAAGTCACTTTGAACAAACATGGCAGGCACTAGGACCGGCTCGGCCACCTCACTCGAGCCCTTTCGGCTTCCTCCTGCAGCCTCTGCAGCTACGTGCTGAGAGGAAGAGCCTCTGTAGCGCATTTATTCAAACAGAACAGACTGAATGCTGAGTTTACGCGGTACTTTGTCAACTTTGAAGCTGAGAAAATAAAGTTTGAATCTCTCGTTAATAGGAATAGAGTCAATAAAACTTTAAAGATGGCGTCAAACTCTGGCTGTTTTCTAGGAGTTCTCCTCCCCAAACTTTAACCTCTGAAGTTGTTTAATTATCTTCGTGTTCGTCTGTCTCGAGCAGCTTTTCTCTGTGATGAAAATAATAAAAACCATGCTAAGAAGTTTCACTCTAATGTCCTCCTCTGTCGGTCCTGGGGGTGTTTTTCCCGACTCAAACACCTGTCACCTGTCACCTGTCAGTTTCAGTTTTTCTTAGTTTTAATGTTGGAAACAGTTTTCGTTAACGAGCCTTTGAAGCTAATTTGATGCCCCGTGATGAAATGTTTTCTTTAGAAATCAGTAGAAAAAGGATTAAAACAGAAGACATAAGTAAATAAAAGTCTTGTTTAAAAGAAAATGGGGCAGATTCTGTTTTTTTAGACTGATAAGAGGTTTAAAAAGAGGTCATTTCATGTTTTTGGATGAATATTTTGACAAAATCAATCAGAAAAACACCAAATTTATTCAATTCGTCCGAGAAAATATTGTAAAGCTGTCGGCCGTTGATCGTGTTTTCACTTGGAGTATGACTGAGTATGACCCCCTCCCCCCTCCCCGGAGTTCAAAGGTCACACAGCTGTAATAAGTGAGGAGGTCACGTATAGTTGAACATCTCTGAGGTCTGAAACTTGTTCTTTCAGGGTTAAATTTCATTTTGTGTAATCTAAATTTGACGACAAATTGTCAATAATCTAACATTCAACTAATTAATTAATCTGTTCAGCAACGTCCACCGAAACATTTCAGTTTCATTTCGAACTGAAAGTTACTCAGCAGCTTAGAGATGGCGTTAAGCTGTTAATGCCACTCGTGTCGGGCAGGATTTCTGTCAGCGGCGGCGTTATTTCGCTGTTCGGCTGGACGGGGACAGGAGGACAGGAGAAAAATGCTTTCAGGTTTGTTTGTTGTTGTTGTTGAGGTCGTTTCCTGAACCTGTCAGGCGGAGGACAGGAAAATTACACGTTGTGCGCGTCTCAAACCCGTCCGTCGTTTCCTGTCGTCAGCTCCGGCTGCGTTGGCCAGGTCGCCAGATTAGTGAGAGTGAGAGGGAGGTTGGTGTTGGGTTTCCTCTCAGCTGGGTTAGCTGCAGCTTGAGCCCTCCTTCCCTTCAGTTCAGAGGTCAAAGGTCGTTCAGCAGCTCTGAAGTGAGCCGGCTGGAGGACAGTCAGAAGTCCATAAAACCACGAGATGTTGGGATCTGTGGACCTTCTGATCAGCTGCTTTAAGAGTAAATATTAAAATAAAAAGTTTGTTTACTTTTGATGATTGAGGCAAACTTCAGCCAAACTGGTGGGCGACGGGGTTAACGAGGTATTACGGTCGTTACGGTCAGAGGAAGCCGTCCAAACCATGGCGCTGGTGGATATCGGTTTTCAGGGCCACGCTAAGCGTCGCCCGAAGGCAGGCTTAGAATTCTGGGTGTGTTCACTTTCAGATGGGGAGAAATGTTTTCTGCCTGCGATCGGATGACGAACCCGGGGAGGGAAACGTTTCCATGGCAGACAAAAGAAAGAAGGTGTTAGCCCCGAGCTCGTGTTACTCAGCGTTACGTGACACAATTTCTGCCGTTGTTAGCAAAATATAAACCCGAGCTACAGTTACAGAATGAACGTGGCCCTAAAGGGGGGGGGAGGTTTGGGCTTCAGGGGAGTTTTCAGAATCGGTTCCTGATTGGATTTCGGTTTTTTAAAAACCTTAAAATC
The DNA here is from genome assembly GCF_001649575.2 of Kryptolebias marmoratus. Taxonomy (NCBI): domain Eukaryota; kingdom Metazoa; phylum Chordata; class Actinopteri; order Cyprinodontiformes; family Rivulidae; genus Kryptolebias; species Kryptolebias marmoratus. The sequence continues at coordinate 27,581,287 of NC_051438.1, read as the reverse complement.
TGCACGTCGGCTCACGTCTGTGCAGAAAAGATCGACGTTCTGCAGGACAGAGCTGCTGCCCTGAAACCAAACGGATCATTACTGGATAAAAACGATTCCTCCGAAGGAAACCCAGCCTGCACTTTTATCAAGTCACACGTCAAAAAAATAATAATTTGACGATAAACACACGGGTCTCCTGAAATCAGTGGTTCTCCAACATTCAGGCTCCAAAACTACAACCAGGTAAATCAGATTTAACTGACTGGGAGAAAAAGAGCATAAAAATATTAAAAAATAAAGATTTATGTGATTCTTTTAAATCTTCTCTGAGTTGTTGTCAAAAAAAAAGTGACACTTTCATCTCCAAATTGTCATTTTGAGTGTTTTTAATTTACTCCTCCATCATTAATGTCGTTAAACTTCGACCTGTCAGCTGTTTACAAAAAAATAAACAGATTTGATTTGAATCAGTTCTGTTCAGGAAAACGGGGTGTGGGCCCAAACCGGCCCGCCAGCCACGGTTTGAGAACCCCTGCGTATCATTTTTGGAACGCCGAGTTAAATAAATGACATTAATCTGTTTTTAATGATATATTCGTGCCCAGGTACGTGTTGAAGTTCAAACACGGACTTGAGACTAACTTTATATTGTTTCTTTAATCTCGACAGTATTTTCAGGTTTAGACGTTTTCGCCGGCGGTGCCGATGTGCAACTTTTATCGGTGTTTTCTGACTCCAACAAACAAAGTTTCAGTTCTTTCATCTTTTATTAAATCCGTGTTGGTCTTAATTGTTTCACAGCCTTAAATAAAACTCACATTTGGGCTAAATTAAGGTAATTAACTGTAACTCAGGATATCACAGCGTCCTGAAACACTGAAAGCAGAATCCTCGACTTGAAACAGTCAGAATTCTGCTGCAGTAAAAACAGGAAGTTTGTATTTTTGTTTTAATTATAGATGCTGGTTTTTATTTTATTTTTGCATTCTTCTTCCATTCCTGGTTGTCACCAGCCCCCCCGCCCAGCAGAAGGAGAAGGGGTCACATAAAGGAAGCCGGAAGTCTTTTTATATCCGTTTACTGTTAGTGTTGGCAGCCATTTATGACTCCGCCGGCTCCAGTGACGTCTCCTCCACAGCCATTCAGCGTCTCGTAACCTTGAAGCTTTTTCTCTTTTTACTGCCATTAAACTGCGTCTGGTAGTAACCCCCCCGCCCCCTCCGCCCGTCCACCGCCCCCCCGCGGGCCCCGGCAGTAATGAGGGTCCTTCTCCACAACTTCAAATGAGTCAGGGTGTCAAAGAGAAAAAAAAACACTTCCTGACGGCTTCATTTAGCCGACGGCAACGCTCGCTGGAAACTGGGCTGATCTCTGAGGTCAGGTTTGGATGAACGGATGAATGAACGGATGAACGGATGAATGGATGAATGAATGAATGAATCGTGACACTGCGCAGAAACATGTTACTGTTAAATGAAGCGCCCGGCCTTCTGAGACGACGTGGAGCTGAAATAACTCGCCATCTTCTGACGACTTGGACGACTTGTCAGCGGTTCTAGTCTGAGTTCTGAGCGACTCTCAGCTACCACCGCCCCGCATCCGTGAAGCTGACACAGTTGTTGCCATCTTGGTCCTCTTTCGAGCAGCAGAGGCGGCCATCTTTAATTGACTTGACCCTAAAAGTTAATCGTTTCCTCCTCCACGTGAGATATTTCGCCAACAGACGAAACGCGGCAAGTGTCGAAGTTTGTCGTTCAATCTGACGGCGCTCAGAGTCCCTGCTGGGCATGACTCTCAGCTACTACCACACCGAACTTTAGCTCCGTATCTGTGAAGCTGACTGAGTTGTAGCCATTTTGGTGCTGGCCTCTTTCAAGCAGCAGTGGCGGCCATCTTTAATTGGCTTGACCCTAAAAGTTAATCGTTCGAAAACGAACGTTCGGTGATTGTTTCCTCCTGGGCATGACTCTCAGCTACCACCACCCTGCATCCGTGAAGCTGACCGAGTTGTAGCCATCTTGGTCCTCTTTCAAGCAGCTGTGGCGGCCATCTTTAATTGGCTTGACCCTAAAAGTAAATCGTTCGAAGACGCACGCTGGGCAGGACTCTCAGCTACCACCACGCCGAGTTTCGGCTCAGTAGCTGTAAAAGTAACCGAATCACTAAGGTCAGTTAGCTGTGGCGGCCATCTTGAATGAGGCTGATTGTTGTGTTTCGCTCAGAGAAGCAGACGCGCGCGGTCACACGACCGCCCGCCTCTCGTCGTGTCGGGAAATAAACATTCCTGATTCCGTTGAGGTCGCGGTTCGCCTCGCAGGCTGAAACCGGCTGGACTGGGTTCGTTTCTGCTGACCTGCCTGAACGCCGCGCCATCACCGAGCTAATGTTTAACCAGCATGAGGCAGGGCTTTTTGTTTTTTCTGCTCCGACAGAGATGCCAGATACAGAGTTGTTCATTAAAGGCAGCAAATTGATTATTTCCTTCCTGTTGTTTGCTTGTCATACAGAGCGTTCAGGGTTTACTTCCGAACCTGAACTCGCACAATGACCTTATCTAGTTGTGTAACCATTGCCCTCCAGTTATCTCTGCACCATGGCCAAAGTTAATAGCCGCTTTCCTTTTTTTCCTTCTTCCTGGAATCGGCCACTCGCTGCGGGGTGTTTGTCAGACACGATTGGAACCAGCAGTCTGTGTGAAATGAGATATTGATTCAAATGGAGCAGCTGTACCTCTGAGGATCTCTCAGCGACTTGTTGGGACTCGACTGCAAACCAAGCTGCGTGTTAATGCTAACTGGGAGCTGAAGGCGGGCGAAGACGGCTCGGACAAGCAGCCGAGCGGCGCTCCGGTGTACCGTTCGGCTCGGCGTTGGCCGCAGCTGAGAGAATCGAAGCAAACAGCCACACCTTTGGCGCATTAATCGTAAACGGAGCGTGCCGCTCACCACTCGCCTGGTTTTCAGCTCGGCTGAGTTCTTGGATGTTTGTGCGCGGCGGCGTCCTCAGAGTTTTCTGCCCGCGTTCTGCAGAACTAACCCAGGCAGCTTCTTCGGTCGAGCGTTGAGGCGACGTTCGCCCTTTTTTTAATTTTAATATCTGCAGCGACCTGGGAGGTCAGCAGAAAATCAGAAATCAGACGTAAATCCTTAAATCTAACGATCTACGCTAAAAGTTTGAAGCAAAGATCCTGCTGGCAAGGCCACCTGATTGATATAAACTCATCAAAAACAAACATATTGATACCATTAGATCAGGGGTCTCCAGTCCTGGTCCTCAGGGCCTCCATCCTGCAGGTTTTACTTGTTCCTCTGCTCCAACACACCTGATTTGAATCAATGGGTGATTAACAGGCTTCTGCAGAACATGAAGAGGTGATTTAACCTCTGAATCAGGTGTGTTGGAGCAGAGAAACAAGGAAAACATGCAGGATGGTGGCCCTGAGGACCAGGATTGGACACTCCTGTTTTAAGATGTTATTTAACATCAGTGTGGTTCCGAGCTGTCATAATACAGCTCTAATGCTCTATAATATACTGAAACTAAATTGAGATGACTTTGAGACGCCTTCGACGACTCAGGGACTATTTTATTAGAGTAAATATGTTGCACGGTTTTTGGATCATACGAAGCGGACGCCGACAGTTGAGGCGCTTCCTTTTACCGTCGTTCCTCTTGTGACTAAAAATGAGCAGGTATTTAATTCATTTCATGCAAGTTTCATCCCGATCCAGTTCCACGGAGGTCCTGATCTGCAACGAATTGTCTCAGTTCTGGATAATTTCCTCAGAAAACAAAAAAAAAAACGGTGTTTGCAGATTTGGTGCGAAGACTTTGAAACGCATCGATGAGCAAGAATGCTTCGTCCTGCCCCGCGTTTCAAAAGAAACTAACAATCGTTACGAAGCTGTTAGCAACGATCCCACAAGACGAGAGGCGCAGCCGAGTTTCAAGTCTAAATAAAAAGCTTCTGTGGAGCGCGACACAAACCATCGTGTGTTAATACTGAATAATGAGCCGCTTTCAAGTCCTTCGCTTTGGATCAGCCACAAAAATGGCATTAATGACGCCGTTTGGTGTGGTTCACATCACACAGGCACATGAAACAATTCGCCAGAGATAAATTTGTTATTAGTCTCCAAGGGCACAAGATTTATAAGCTGCTAACCATTTGTACTCAAGATGTGCTGACACGGTTTATTTTACACACATGTGACAAATATGAATGAGACGCTGCTATAATGCATAACATTCAGGGTTGGCCCCCGATGGTGCTGCAGAGGTGCGTTTTAAGTCGTGGAACTAAGGGATTTTCAAAATAAAATCAGCTTTCAGGGCGACGTCGCGTCACGGTGGACGCTTTCCGGTCCCTCAAAACTTTAACGGAGCTGAAGGTTCGGGTTTCTTTTTAAATCAAAGAAAAATAAACGTCTGAATCAGTTCCTGTTTGGGTGCCTGAGACTCATCAGAACCGTCGTTAGAAACTAGTCTTAAGTTTCTTTTTTCTCAGATAAATTCAGATAAATCGCCACCTTTTTGGATGTGAGAGAAACACCTGATAACTCTGCATCAACGGAGCCCTTCTGGTGTAAAAGGAAACAATAAAAACTGTTTAATAGTATAAATCACAACAAACATAAAGAGATTTAAGTTAAATTTGACTCGCAGAACGAGGGGATGAAACTAAAATGCAATCATTTTAAAACATGAGAGTTAAAAATAACTTTAATGGATCTTTTATTCTGAAAATCTTATTTACTTTTAAGGGTTTATAATGTTGTCATCGAAACCTGAAGATGGTTTAAATCTGAGGTGAATTTATGGTTATAAACAGAAAGCTTATTACTTGCAGGAAGTTATCGTTGGATAAATCCACGACGGATCAACTTTTAGAGTCGACCCAATTCAAGATGGCCACCACAGTCAGCGGACAGAAATGGCCACAGCTCAGTCAGTTTGAGCTAAAATAACGAGGCCTCCTGGCCTGCTAAATAAACGAGGCGCGGCGTGGTGTCAGGGTCGACGGTCGAGTTAATTCCTTCCTTCGTTTATCCGCCAAGGGACGATCTGAAAATTTACAGCCAATCAGAGCTCTGCTTCAGAACGGAGACTCCAGGAAGTTAAACGCAGAACTTTCTGTTGCTGCCTTTTTAAGAAACTTTTAATTTAGATCCAATCTGATGATCATGATCAAAAATTCAAACTGTGTTGGATTTGTCGTTAAAAGATCCATTTAATGCAGGGGCTGATTCATGGTTAAATCTCCTCTTCATGTCCTGCAGAAGCCTGTTAATCACCCATTGATTCAAACCAGGTGTGTTGGAGCAGAGGAACAAGGAAAACCTGCAGGATGGAGGCCCTGAGGACCAGGATTGGACACCCCTGCTTCAAAGACTGGTTCAGATCCTCCTGTTCTTTTTTCTGAAGCGTCAACGAGGCGGCTGGTACAAAGTGGGCCAAAGGGAGTACAGTAACGCAGTTTTGGGAGCCGTGAACACAAAAAAATACGCCTTGATTTTGAAAACTTGCTGCTCAGATCTCAGCCAGATGATTTACTGGTCGTCTGGTCACAAACAGTCAAAATTCAGTGAGACGGCAGCAGAGAAATTAGCTAAATTTCTCACAATTTTGAGTCTCCAACCAGCAGAGCAGCGACCGTGACAGCGTGAGCTTACGGTGGTCGTCACCGGGTTTCATTTTATGAAAATGGTGACATGGTTTCGTCATTATTTTGACAAAATGCCGCCGTATGCACTGAAGGAATATCATCATTGCTCGTATGCTTGTCTGTACTGTTAGCGTAATATCTCAAGATCTGTTTAAAACTTAGCAGTTTAGTTTTGTAAAAGATTAGATGCAAGGACTTTGGTCTTTAACGCTGAATGCCATGCCAGACGTGGGCCAACAGGCACAACACTGACAACCAACACCTAATAGTTGTTTTCCTGTTCATAAAATAAAAAGAGTGCTTTCAGGAAGGTTTGCTGCAAATGTAAAAAATAATGAGCGCTTTCGATCCCGTAAAACGTCCGGAGACTTTTCTGCTCGCTGGGCGCACATCCTGTGAAAAGGAATATTACATCTGGTGCTAAATTTTCATTAGCACAATGGTAACCGGCGGCACAGCGCGGATATAATAACACAGAGAGGGGGGGGCGACATAAACCTGTCACTCCGGCCGAAATGGATGAGTCCTGGTCAAAGGGGGGCTCGACGGGACCCAGACCGGTTTGACTGAGGAGGTTAGAAGGTTTTATGGGAGGCTGTGCTGCCCTTGGAAATGAGGACGAAGACGAGGAAGGAGTGTTTACGCCGTCTGCTGGAGCCTCCAAACCCTCGGCGAATCCTGTTTCGACTCCAGCCGGGCTCTGGCTCTGATTAATTGCCACCAGAGGTGTCCGGCTGATAAGGGACCTCCGCCGCCCGCCTCCCTTCTCAGCGGTACGGGGACTCGTAACGAGCCAGCTCCCTCTCTTTTCCATTCCCGAGGCACTCAGGGAAGCCAATTAAGCACGTCTTAAAACTCAGAGCGGTGACAGCCAGTCTGGGCCTCTGGCTGAGGGCCGCGGCGTGACAGCGGCGTTTGCTTGGAGGGTGCTGCGGCACGTTTAACCTCGAATGTAAAGCCCCGGGTCAAAGGTGGGAACAGCTTGTATGCGTCTTCCTGAGGCACAACGCTGCATTTTTAAGCTAATTAGTTAATCAATTTGTTTACCGCGAGGAATCCTCGCTAATGCCACCAAAGTTTATTCACTTCCTAAACAATTCAACCATCCAAACGCCCCCCCACCTTGCAGGGATTTTGTTCCCAGGCTCATCAAGGAAAAAGCGGAAGAAAAAGGAATTGCTGAAAAGCAGAAGGAGGCTTCCCCTTTTTTTTTTTACTAGACAAGAACAAGCTTCTACCAGCAGCCTGTTCCTGTATTTTTTCAGTTGAAGGCCGATGTTGCAGGTGATCAAAGAGCCGGACCCTAGGAAGGGACTTAGGTCGCAGCGGTGCAGGGGAAAGAATCGCTTCCCGGTGATTTGTTAGCAGGAAAAGACTTCTGACATGAAAGACAGCATTAGCAGCAGAGGAATAACAATAAACCAGCTGTAAAATGCTTCTTGTTGCAGCTGAATTGATGCAGAGGGTGGCTCCCACAACTATTTTTCTTCTGCTTTTTTTTTTTGTGAGCGTCTGGCATGTCCTACCGAGCCGTTTCTGCACACAACAAAAGGCTACATCTGATGGGGTGGGGCGCCCGGGGTCTTAAGGGTAAAGAGATGCTTTGTGCTGGGATATTGTGAAATCGGACGAGTCCCGTTCCTTTTCACTCCAGCTATGTTTGAAATTTGGTTGCATTCTTTGCCGTGACAAAAGTGCAGTTTTCCTGTTAACGGATTAGACTCGAAATGCAGTTTTAATGGATCGGTTGATTACAACCGGGGGGGGGGGATAAAATAAATAACTCTGCTATTCTTCAGATAGAACAGATGTTTCCCATGTGCACGTTTTTTTTTTTTATCAGCCCGTTCTCATCGCAGGGGCACGGCGTTTTACGCTCACTGATTTATACCCGTGGCCTTAATGGCGTCACAGGAAAGCAGGAGGGGTGGTGACAGAATGAGTCAAAGTGGTCCTACCTCGAGACCAGGAGGGTCTGGGACACATCAGTGACTTCAACAATCTTCCCGACCGCAGTTTAGAAGCCTGAAACGCAGAATTAAGGCTTTCTGGATTCAGAGAGAATCCAGAATCCCTCCAGAGAGTTCTGGGTCTGCCCCGAGGTCTCCTCCCAGTGGGACGTGCCCGGAAAACCCCCACAGGGAGGCGTCCTGATCAGATGAACCACCTCAGCTGACTCCTTTCGATGAGGAGGAGCAGCGGCTCTACTCTGAGTTCCTCCTGGAGGATCCCGAGGTGTTCCCGGACCAGAGAGGATCCAGAATCCCTCCAGAGAGTTCTAGACAAGAGCCAAGACAGGAAGAAGTACGGCGAACTCCATTAGTCACATGACCTTTCGGTTCCTCAAGGTTTCGATGTTGATGTTTATGAAATAATAAAATGTAACTCTCAACATATGAGTGAACATTACAAAAACAAGAAGCTGAAATCATGGGGATGGTTTACGAGGTTATCAAACAGCTCTGATATCAGGTGGAGGAGGTGCAGGATATGCTGTCTTCCATCGTCTATCCATGGTCGGGTCGAGGAGGCAGCAGGTCCAGGAGGGAAAACGGGACCTCCCTCTCCAGCTACTCCTGGAGGATCCCGAGGTGTTCCCGGACCAGAGAGTTCTGGGTCTGCCCCGAGGTCTCTTCCCTCCAAATGGAGGCGTACAGGAGGCGTCCTGTCAGATGAACCACCTCAGCTGACGCCTTTCGATGAGGAGGAGCAGCAGCTCTGCTCTCTGAGGCTGAGTCCCGCCGCCCTGCAGAGGAAGCTCATTTCAGCCGCTTGGATCCTGATCCAAACCTGAGGACCACAGGTGAGGGTTGGAACATAGACGGAGCAGGAAGTCCAGAGTTCTGCCTTTCGACTCGACTCTTTCTTCACCTCGACGGACCGAAGCGACGCCCTCGTTTTTGAAGATGAGGCTCCGATCCGTCGCTCAGGAACAAGACTGGAAATGTCCCGTCAGTCCTGGACCACCTCCCTGCAGTCTGCAGCGGCACGGCGGTGGATTTCCTGACAGATTTAGGACGATGCCTCAGCCGCTGGTCACGTTCAGAAGCACTCAGAGGAAAAGGGAGGAGGAGAAGGAATAAACTTCCTGTGGGAGGAATGTAGCTGCTACCCATCACAGCTGGAATCTTTGGGGTCACATTCCAGAGGAATGGTAAATATTTAACATTTAATTTCCTTGCTGTAAGGCAGACTGGACACAGAGCGCAGCCAGAAACTGCATCACAGAAAGTCTGAAAGATGCAGGTGGAGAACAAGAAAAAGAGGATTTTTGTGTATTAATGAAAAACTTAGACGAGGTTCCTGTTCAGCGTTTTCTCAAACCTAAACTCCAAGATGGTTCAGAGTCTGTCGGGTCCGGGTTTGAAGCGTAGGCCGCGGAGAGAGGCGGTCAAATGACAGAGCCGTCTGTATCCTCGCTCAGACAAAAGGAAAGCCAAGAAGGAACCTCAAGGCAAGAGGGAGGCGGAGGGCGGACAGGTGCTGCAGTCGTACAATAACAAAATCCGGCGAGCTGGATTGGAAACGTGGATTTGACGTTCGGTGTACGACCTCCTCGGTGCAGGAATGTCTATGTTTAGTCTACGTTGACCATTTATAGCCAAGGCTTCTTTTTATTGAGGCCTTTTGAAAACTTTTTCTCCAAACACCTTCAGGTTGGTGTTTTTGTTTTTTAAGCCGTTGTTTAAAGCGGGTCTTCCAGCTCAAAGAGGCTCTTGTTCTAAGACGATTGAGACGATTATTACGGGAATTACCCAAATAACGAACGGTGGAGAGGAAAGCGAGCGGCAGGAGGAGCGACCGAGTCCGGACTCTCTCTCTCTCAGATATCCCTCCAGACTCGGCGGCGATGACGCAGGCTCCGGCTTTACTTCCTGGAAGCGGAGCGAAAAAACCGGGGTTGCCTTTTCAATGACTCAGACGGCCATCATCATCATCATCATCATCATCATCATTACGGCTCGAGTCATGGAAACGCTGAAAACACACGCAGCCGACATCTGGAGCTTATTTTCAAATACGGTTTATTTAGAAAATGCAGTCAGTTTCTTTGGCACACCGGCTTTCTATAAATATTTAGCTGCTACGAGCGTTTAGAAGAAAAGATATTTAAGGAGAAAACGATGCAGGTGCTTCAGATTAATGTCAGACGACAGATCCGAGGAGTTCACAAGCTGATTGTCCTGTTTAGGCCTTCCTCCGTTTGTTTGTTGGACTGTTTTATCTTTAGTGACTTTGAGCTGCTGCAGTTCTCCGTTTAGCTTTCCTTTATCTTGTTTCAGCTTCGTCAGCAGATTCCTGCAGTCGTTCAGCGCTCACAGGTTTGGTTTATTGTTTTCATCACGTTTAAAGGATCAGGATCGTCTTTTAACGACAAGATCAAGAAGTCTTACTGCTGTTAAATGCTTGGTTTTGTTGGTTTTTTTGCCAACATTGATCCAGCAAATAGCAAAACCATAAAAACATAAAACTACATTTAGAGTTTAAAAGTTAAAAAAAACAACAGACAGCTGTGAAAGGACGCGACTTTAGCTACTATTAAACCTCTACACTTCACCGTGATGCAGTTTGTTTGGTTTGTTAGGTGAAAAATGTCTCGTTTTCTTTCACACCAGCAGGTCAGTTTGGAGATTTTATCCACTGGAAAAACAAAATAAAATGAGTCCTTGTTTGGTTAGCCTTTAGCCTAGCCTGGCTGAAGACTTTTGCCCTTTTCCTCAAACTCTATGACTGATATCACGGCTGAACAGGGACTAACTAACTATTGATAACTAGTATTTAATAATCTCTCCTCGTTTGTGTTTGTGCCTTTAATTTAAAGCAGACTTGTTGTTGCTCTGATGGACGTTAACTCGAGGCAGATATCTGACATCGTTTCTCGGCTGCAGGAGTTTGATTCGATCCCGTTTGTCGCTTTTTCTGCATCAAAACCAAAGAAACTGAAAGACGAGAAGACTTCTTTAAATAGACTCAGTTTTTTAAAGCTAAATGAGGCTCGATCTGTTCCAAACTGGAGGATAAGATCAGATAATATTTAAATGTTATCGTAAGGGGCCGAAGAAAATGATGCCCAGGGCCGGATCTGGCCCGCTGGCCTTGAGTTTGACACACGTGCTTTAATTGGTTTTAAAGCTGAAAGTGTTTCTACGACTATTTCATCACTTCCTGTTTCTGTGATGAATAATTTCAGCACAGGAGCGGCGTTTGTGACGGAAACCAAACCCTCAGAGAAGACTTGGGTTCGTCTGAGGCGTCCTGTTTGTGTGACCGTGGT
>NC_051438.1:27560453-27566621 GCF_001649575.2 Kryptolebias marmoratus | reverse complement strand
CCAGGCTTTGGTCCAGGCTTTGGACCAGGCTTTGGACCAGGCTTTGGACCAGGCTTTGGTCCAGGCTTTGGACCAGGCTTTGGACCAGGCTTTGGACCCCACAAGGTTAGTATATGTTAGGAAAATTGTCCCCACAATGTATCAAATACAAGTTTATACACACACACACACAGTACACTTAATGAACAGCACAGTCGGGGTTTTGCCGGAACAAGAAGAGAAAACAACAGAGAAAATAAGAAAACGGCCCCCGGTGGCCCCGGGTTCCGGCCGGAGTGGCGAACTTCCCACTTCCACGATATCAGATGGTAGCGGTAATTCCTTTTAGCCGATGTGTAATGGAGCAGGAATGTCTTCTCCCCGGCCTCATCCAGGGGCTGCTGGAATCTGTTGAAAATGTGTGACAGCTGTGGAAGTTGGCCTCCGCTGCCCCCCCCCGGCCCCCCCGGCCCGCGAACCTACGAGTACTGGATGCGGTTCAGGAGCGAGGGGCGCAGCAGAGGGGGGGAGGTGAAGTGTTTCCTTCCACCTCGGCCCCGCCCCCAGTTTTAATCATTATTCTGAGCGGAGCTTTGACCTGATTAATCCTCAAATCAACATAAACACACTAATAACTCCTATTATCTTTCATTTTTATCTTTCACCGGAGTAAATCCAACAATAATAATAATAATAATATTAGCACAAAGACTGAATTTAGTTAAGAGACGGTGAAATGTTTTGAATAACGAGTTGAATGTGTTTTTAGTTCCAAGAAATTAAATTGTTTTTTCCAATTCTGAGCTCAGCAACAGATAGCTGTTAACATCTGGACGATTGGAAATGATTTTATTCTTTAATTTAATGATGTTTTTCTGGGTTTTCTGCAGGATTTAGGAGCTCCTTCGTGTAATAAAAGACTTTAAATGCGAAGTTAAGGATTATTAATTGGATTGAACGACGTCTTCAAGCCACAGTTTAGCTCGGCTTTTGTTCGTTCAGCTGCTTTTATTTTCTCACAAATATTTTAATATTTTATGTTTTCATTCAACTTTCAGATACAGCAGCTACTGTTAAGCTGTTTAAATAGTTTTTTTTATTGCGTGAATGCTGATTCAGTGTTTATTTTTGCATGTTTGAATACTTTGTGTTGTTTTAGTCATTCTTATATATATATCATCTTTACTTCACTTCACTTCATTTTGGTAAATTATCAACTTTACACACATAAAACAAAAACAAAACACTGTTTTATAGATTTGTTATTTATCTAAAACGGAATAGGCTGGAGCCAAGGCTCATTCAGGAGGCTTTTATGCTTTTATTCCCAAAGAAATTTAACTTTATTTACAAAACCTTTCCCCACGTAAAACACACCGATCTCTTCAGCTCCTTTACAAACAAATCTGTCTTTTTACGCTACGTTTAGCCCGACTTGTCCTCAGCGCTCTCGCTGTGTTTGCACAGAAGATGCAGTCTCTAGTTATAACATATTTTAAATGTGAGATTCTCCACCTGAAGCAGACGGTTTATTTACCTGTAAATTGTTGCCAAATTAAAGACCGTCAGACCACAGCGGACAGTAAGGATCGGGGCAGTTGTCAGTGTGGTATGTAGCACCACTGCAGGACCCGGCCCTTCGTTATCCATCAGCCTGAGATGCAGGGTGGTGGGGGGGTGGGGGGGTCGGAGAGGCCATGGCGGCAGATCGGATTTCTCCCGGGCCAAAAGGCGCTGCCCAGACAGAGCGCTCTTTGTTGGCCTCCTCTCAGAACGCCTTTCACGTTGCCATTGTGGAAGTAACTCCAGGACTCCCCTCCCCGCCGGAACCGTGACCTGCGGTGGGGGAACCTTTTCAGGCCCGGCCGTGGGGGTCGCTGAAGACGCCGCCGGCTTGGTAAACGCAGGCTCAGCCGGCGGATTAAACCCCACAAACCTGTCTGATTACACAGATCAGATCCTGGACTGACGTGTCGAGGCCTTCCCGCAGGAAGACGTGCGTGTCGAGCTGTCAGTTACTCTGAAATAATAACACGTGGAGAGCGTTGCAACGAGACCTCGGGCGACGAGTCGACTTCTACATTAAATTACTCAAAGTGTCTGAATTAGACACACAAAGACTGACAATAATAAAGAAAAGGAAAGTTCACAGCTTTTGGAAAGTGATGAATTAGGTCTCCCCAGATTAAAAACAGCAATATTAATAAAAATGACATCATTTAGGGCACGTAGATGTTTGAGCTTAAAGCCGGACTCACACCGTGGGGTTGTCAGCCATCTTCTCATTAAACGCGTCACCAACACCCTCCGCAGTTCAGTTCTTGCAATTCAAGAAGAATAAAACTTATTTCTTGTTTGGTTGTTTTTGGAGACGTGGATGCAAACTGCTGGCAAATTTTGGCCCAAATCCAGTTCAGGCAAATGCAAAAATTTGCATATTTTCTTGTTATTTTGTGTCTCCGACTAATCCCCGACAGTTGCAGCTCGGCGTGACACGAGTCGAAGCAAAACCTGAACAGAAAACGGGACTTTGAGTTGAAACAATAAACTAACTTATTACATTTGTTGTCAGACTTCAGTTTATGATCCACGATCCTTCAAGGCTGTAAAACATCTGCTCTGAAGTGACACGTCACGCAGTTCTGATGCTTACAGTATCTTTTATTTTGTTTTCTTTGTGTCTTAAAGTGGCGTCTGATGTAAGGAAAGAGCGGAAGTTGTTGCACTTCACTGTGCAAAAAAACATATTTGACATATTTGTGTTGCCAAAAGCATTAAATACATGTTTGATCATTAAAAAGTTCTCATTGCACACTATGAAATCAAACCTAAACGTCCTGAAGTGGTGCAGTTTGGGTCCACGCTGCTCTGCAGGTACGCACTCCACGTAAACAAAAAGAAAACCCGCGGAGAGCGACGTGGAAGCTTGATCCGGCTGAACAAATATGGCCGACTCAGGCGAGCGTAAAACATTTAGACCAGTGGTGTCCAATCCTGGTCCTGGAGGACGCCGTCCTGCAGCTTTCAGTTGTTTCTCCTGATTCAAATGACTGAGTGATTACCAGGCTTCTGCAGAACTCAAAGAGCTGCTGAAGAGCAGAGAAACATCTAAACCCTGCAGGACGGCGGTCCTCCGGGACCAGGACTGGAGACACGAGGCTGAAAAACTGTCCAAAGCATTCGGAGGGACTTGTCCAGGACCAGGAAGTTTTCTTTTTGTTTGCCTCAACGAGAAACCGGAACCGTCAGACGCTCTTCATTAGACGCCGCCGTTGACGACCCGTTTTCACTTCGGCTGTTTTCTGCGGGCTCGCGACTTCAAGGCCAAACCAACCGTTGACGTGAAAACCGACGTCGAGCGTCGCAGCAGCGTGGCTTCAGGAGGAGGTCCGTTTTGTTTTCTGAGTCTAATAAAGACGGTCGAGCGGATCAGACAAAAGCAACAGACTGCCGGGAAACGCGACCCCACCGCCGAGTCCCGCCGTCCTGCCGAGGACGCATTCCTGGTCCGCCACGCCCAAGATCATTGTAAATGAAAATTCCTGCGCCTTTGCCAAACGGATCCAGTTGCCTCAAATCCTTTTTGCGGAGCATCATCGGATCCCGGGGCCAGAGGAGGTGAGACTGCAGCCTTCCAGGGTTGGGAATATGAAACACAGACGTGTCCATCTGTGCGTCTGGGTGGCGGTGGGGGGAAGGGGGGGTGCTTCAAACTCATCTTTTAGAGAAATACTTCTCATCTCTGTTTCAGATCCATGTTCGCTTCCTGGGAACTGGATCCCGTTAATGATTGATAAAGAAAAGTGGCAGTTTAGGCTTGCTCCCTCCAAGGTGTTAGCTGGATTTCAAAATAAAATGTCAGCGAATATCGTCTCACCTGAAGGCAGAGAAATGTATTTTTCTGCTTCCCAAAAGGACAGATTGTGAAATGCAGTTTAACCATTTGCTCTGACAAAGTCTGCACCGTCTGGGAACATCATCATCATCATCATCCGAACCACAAAGGAGAGGGGAAGCACGGTGCAAAAGTCTTCATCCATCTCTAAATTTAATACATTTTCCTTCTTCAAAGGATGCTTTTTTACTCCTTTTCAGTCCAGAAGGTGATCGTTTTCAGGTGGAAGTTAACGTAGCTTTTTAATAAAGAGGAAGAAAACTATTTTTTAACTCTTGGACTGAGCACTTATTAGTGAAAACAGGCTGCAGGCCGCTGGTCAAAACAACCCGTTTTGTTTTCTGTAGATGATTAGTCAAACATTACATCACCTCAACGCCGTTGCACAACCTCGCCAGCAGAAACCGTCAGGAACCGGGGATATATATCGCATTTTACGACTGTTAGGACGTGAAAGGAAGGCTCTCCGGAAAACCAGTTCCCGTCCAGAGATAAGAGCAGAGCCCAGATGCGGTCCAGCCACAACACAGGCTGTGATTAAACTGTTAGGATCCGTCCCACAGGTGGATCCGACGAGTCCGGGCCTGCTCCCTGAGGGGGAAGAGGAAAGGCAGCTTCAAGGAGCAAAGGGTTAAAGTGCTCAACACTGACTGCAAAATAAAACATCCTCCCAGAATGCACCTCCAGTTTGAAAAGAAGTGCGGAGAAGCTACTTCCCTCTTCGCAGTAATGAACCAGATCTTGTTTCAGTTTCCAAATCTTTATTGAAACAAACGCTCGGCTCAAAGCGTGCAGGAAGCCGAACCTCCCTCTCATAAATGTTGCATGAGCTTTTAATTTACTGCATTAAAGCGCGCTGCGGCTGCATTACTGTTTACCTTTCCACATCCGATAGCCGCGGCCGGTTGCCATGGGGTCTCAGTCGTATCCAATCCCGGCCCCTTTGGCACACACTCTTATCTCTGTTTAAATATCCGGTTACTTCCCCCCCCTCTGGTCCAGACACACAGAGACATGTCATTAAGAGCAGTATCTCCCTGCAGCACGGGCTTCCTTCCTGCGGGATTGATTTTTCTGGCAGGGATCCGCCGCAAGAAACGGCTCCTTCCGATCGAGCAACGAGTCTTAAAATGAGGCGTTTAACTGTTTTACAAGACGACGCCCTGAAGGCAAAATATCTAAACAAATAAAGTCTTTATTTATTTACAGAAACTGGATCCGATCTTCTTGATTCATTAGGTGCACATTGACTTTATAAACAACTGTCATCAAAACTGTTGTTCCTGCTTAAATTAAACAATAAGATGGTCTGATTTCAGCTCCCAGGGCTGGAGCATCCTAAATTATTTTAAAAAAAACAACAGAATATTTAATCTCCACAGGTTTAAAATGCTTCCCTTGAAGCTTTGAGTTGGAGAGGCGGTCATATATATATATATATATATATATATATATATATATATCATAAAAACTAAATGAGCTTCACTTTCTGAGGAGTTTTATGTGCCGTCGTTAGTGTTGTTTGACTAGATGTGAAGAATTTACAGTAGATATAAATTTAAAAACTGCTTCAGATGTTTAGTAAGTTATACAGAAACTTACAGGAGGTAAATAATCGGGAGTTAGACACCCATTACGTGTCAGAAAGATTTACTTCCTTTCTTCTAAAATAAAGCAGAATACCTGAGAAAAAGCTGGTTTCCTAAAGCTGCACGGCTAAGATTTGGTGAGGATATAATCGGTGTTTGATTTAAAGGGACAGTTTGGTCGTTTCTGACACATCCGGCACTTTTAGGCCTCGGCAGAAGACGGTTTTCAGATCGTTTCCGTGGCCTGGCGTCGGCTCTCTGGAGCAGCCCTGGGTACCCAGAGGAGTCAGATCTCACCCGTCTGTTTCTGGAGGCGCAGATGCTCCTCGGGGGAGTTTCAAGCTTCAGTATCTTTGCAGATCAATGGAAGCGTTTCCTGCCTAACGTCCTTCACGTGCATGAAGGGCGTATTGATCGCAGCGCCATTTGCCGCGCTGCGACACACGTCCTCATGCCTCCACTGCTGGTCAGGAGGGGACGTCTTCTTGGGTTTGTGTTTTACCAAAACTGGTTTTTGCTTAAATCCGTCCACTGGAGAGCAGGACCGTAGCTCCCACTGAGGACCCCGAGGTCCGGACCTCAGTGTTTTATAAAAACATGAATCCAAACAAGGCTTTTGAACGGCGTGGTTCTCTGCGTAGCTCCACCAGTTTCCTGTAGGAGGCGCTGCAACTGTGTGCAGCTGCAGCCAAACTCAATGTCTAC
>NC_051438.1:27558117-27560117 GCF_001649575.2 Kryptolebias marmoratus | reverse complement strand
TAAAGGGCCACTTCAGCACTTTTTCTGCATCCGGACCACACTAGAACTGGTCCAGCTCCAAAACTACAACACCTCACTGGTGTTTGATAAAAAGGTGAAATCTCTGCTAAAATCTTGTGTTTGGAATCAACATTCATATAAACTAATTCATGTCATTTCAGTGAGTCATCATGGTTGTGTCCCGAGTCCTCTGAGGCTGATCCCCATGGATTTACACACATTCAAGTCACTTGTTTTAAATAAATGCTTCTATTTTAATTCAGTTTTGGTCTTCATTGGAACTGATGTGCAGGGGGATAAAGTCTGGCTGTGGTCCTGGTGGAGGGAACTTATTTATTTTGAGGTATAAAAATGGTGGAAGGTTGGGTCAGAATCCGGCTTCGTGTCTTTGCCCTGAGAGCTTCGGGAGTGGCTCCACTTCTGCACATCTTCATCGTAAAAATACTCTTCCATTGTCCAGACGCCCTGAGGTTGAACTCTCGGGGAGCGTAAACAGGAGGGGAGCAGCTATGCAGGCCTTCCCTTCTCTTTCAGCTGCGCTAATGATGTTGTGCCGGATCACAGCTGTTTCTCCGTGGCAGGTGTGCAAGTGGCCCGGATCCGAGGAATGCCAGAAACAAGACGGAGGGAGGGAGGGGAGCCGCTGAAACCAGCATCCACACCAGACAACGCTCCCCGAGCTGGACGCAATATTCAACAGAGAGTTTCTCCTCCACACCTGGCCGCCAGGATCAGGAGGATACTGATGTGGGTCCGACGCCAGAGACCCGCAGCTCGGCTTAGCTGAGAAGCTTCGGTGGGTTCGGGTGGCGTTAGGGCAAAACTCTTGGACAAGAACTTGTCCGGAGTCCTTTTTCACGAGACGGAGGGGACAATGTCTTCTGCTCCAGAGAACCAGAGTTTATGTGAAACTACAGGCTCAGAAGAGAGGAGAAACATGAACATTCTGCTTGGTGCTTGTCGGTCCATCAATGGCTGTGCATCTAATGGAGTCAATCCAATCAACATTAATGAACACAAAAAGGGCTCAGAGTCAGTCAAATCTACAAATATGGAGCTAAAATCTGAGGTGGTGAAGTGGCACGTATCTTAGTTTGAAACTTTAACGATCACATTAAGGCAGAACTTCTGATGAATCCTGCTTTTTAAGGTTATTAAATGTCATTGCACACATCTACAGACAAAATAAAACTTGTTACACTTTCACAAAAACCTGCACATCACTGTATTTGTGAAAGATCGGGGCGAACAGAAACGGACGTTTCGTGAATCTGCTAACTCCAATAATTCTGCCTCTTCCTGATTTCCCGAAGCCCAACAGGTTCTGCTCGGCTGAAAAGTAAATCTTTGAAAACTGGCTTCGGGGGTAGGAAGTGGGAGAGCAGAGTCGGGAGTTGTGCTCTCCCTCGACTAGCGCCTCGAGCTAATATTAAAGCCGAGGCCGTGCGTGGTAAATATTAGCTTTTCTCTCCGGTGTTGACAGTGTGCGCTTTTCCACACTCACAAAGAACAAAGGTCTGCCATGTTGCACGCCCACCTGGAAACGCAGACGGGACCAAGTGGAGGGAAACGTTCATTGATTAACAGTGGTGATTTCTCCTTGTGTAACTTATGATTATGAAGTTAAACCCCTCCCCCCCCTCAGAAACAATAACAGGAATAAGACACTTGTTCTGCTGCGGTGAATACATCCGCCAGATTAAAAGCTCTTAAAATCTTCAGGATCAGCTGCTATGTTGGTCTCAAATCAAATGATGCAGTTTAAAAACGTTCCAGATAAACTTTTTCTGAAATGTGGGTACGCACTGAATGTAAACAAACTTATCTGGATGCGTTAAAGGTGTACAAATACGACTTCTTGATCGCCGTTGTCGACCCGTTTTTCAGTCACTTCAGGTAAACGAACACCTGACGGTTCTCATCTGTTCACAGATTTCTTTATTTAATCTCAGATGTTTCTCACTCAGACATCCGTGCTTGTTTCCCCCCCCCCCCCCCCC
>NC_051438.1:27556582-27557880 GCF_001649575.2 Kryptolebias marmoratus | reverse complement strand
CCCCCCCCCCCCCGGAGACCCAAAACTACGAGAATAAATCAAAATTTTAATTTGTAATCACGAGTCGGTTAAACTTTTGAGTAAACACGAAGCTGCAAACAAACTCCTACGTGTGCACGACGAGCAAATCTTTGTCTCAATGTAGTCACCAAGTGTCTCAATTCCATTGCAATTTATTTATTTAAGGCGAGTGAGCTGTGGTGGCCATTTTGAATTGGTTGGATCACTTGTATGTACTTCTGATGATTATCTCCTGACACGTCTATTGAAAGCAGCGATCAAAGACTGGCACATAAATATAAATACACACACACACACACACACACACACAAACATTGTTGTTCCTTTCTTCACTTTTCAGCAGTGGACGTTAAAAACGTCAACATATGAGAGGCGCCGATGTAAAACGGCAAGTTTGTTTCCCAAAATATCCAAGTTAATGACTTTAAACTCTTCTTTTTAAGACTCCAAACTGTCATTAACTTAGCTGCTAAATTAACTCGTAGATGATGGTTTTTATCCACTTTTTAGGCAAAATCCAATGCCTTCTTGGGTGATATATCAGCCTGAGTTTGTGAAAATGTTTCTTAAAGCAGAACTGTACGCTTTCTAAGCCTCCATCCATATCCTGCCACATGCCTGCAAGCATGCAGACATAAACAGCGTTCCTTGTCTGCTCAGGTGTTTTACTTACCTACCTGAAATACTTTGGCTCGGGAAAACAGGGGAGGCTTAGAGGGATTTTTTTCTCCCTCCCCATTAAAAACAAACTGAAATCTAAAAGTAAAACACACACTTTCCCTAACCTAAGTTTTTTTTTTCCCCTTTTCTTTACATTAAATTAAAGTGAGGGTGAAGCATTCATCTCACAGGTGTTGGCAAACAAACGTTCCCCGGCTCGGGTCAGAAGTCGGCTCCTAAAAAGCCAGAAACCCGAGCAGCAGAGGTCCTATCAGAGCGGCTGTCTCCTCCTCCTCCTCCTCCTCCTCTCTCGTTGGCCTGCCAGTGTGGTTCGCCTTGGCTGACTGATAATAAGAGACACAAAAATCCTCTTCTCCCTCCCCTCGTCTTTTCTCTCCACTGAAATGAGTCACTTCCTTGCCGGGGCCTCAGCGCCTGGACTGCAGCCAGGAGATACCCTGCTATTTATTGCCCCGTTTCCACCCCAGAGAAGAGGGGAGCCTGGGAAGGCTGGGGTTTTTTTTTTAGAGGCATGTCCACATTGACACACTGAAGGCCTTAGTGCACATCCACACAAACACCTGCAGAGAAAAGCACACACACACACACACACACAC
>NC_051438.1:27548741-27556137 GCF_001649575.2 Kryptolebias marmoratus | reverse complement strand
TAAAGGGCCACTTCAGCACTTTTTCTGCATCCGGACCACACTAGAACTGGTCCAGCTCCAAAACTACAACACCTCACTGGTGTTTGATAAAAAGGTGAAATCTCTGCTAAAATCTTGTGTTTGGAATCAACATTCATATAAACTAATTCATGTCATTTCAGTGAGTCATCATGGTTGTGTCCCGAGTCCTCTGAGGCTGATCCCCATGGATTTACAAATACACACGCCACCTGAAGTCAAAATTCTGAGTCCGAAAGTCGAAGCAAGGCAACCATACCCGACTTTCACCCGACTGCAGGGTTCAAAATGGCAGCTACTTGCATTAACAGTGAGTAAAACTCTGACTTTGACTGTTTCCAGCAGTTCTTAGGTTTTAGGGAATAAATAAAACAACGATAATGAAACAGAACACCTTTTTAATGGAATAACCAACAAAGAAGACTCTTCAACATGTGACCTACAGCACTGCATTAATCCTTCATGTCCATCTTCCTGCCTTGGGCGGCCATGTTGGTGGTCTCGGCACATTTCTGAAGCCCCGGTGCAGAAGTTCTACAGAAAGCAGGTGGCCAGGATGATCATCCCGTCCAAAGACCCAGTCAGAGCCCCGTTGTCAGGTTTCGGAGTGATGATAAATGGGAAGGCCCGTCTCCCGGCAACCTGTCCTCGCCCGTCTTCTCTCGCCACGTTTCACAGAAGCTGGACGCCCTCAGCGCGCTTGCATCAACAGTCTCCCCCTCTCGTCTAGGAGGAGGACGGAGTATGAAGGACTTTTGCGGTTCGTGGTCATCAAACTGCGCGGCTGAGACGCGGCGGCGGCAGATAAATCTCACAAGCGTCGGGCCAGGAGACGAATGTTGGTCCCACGGTGCAAATGATGCCGAGTACTTCTAAGATGACCGACACGTCGAACTTCTCTGAAACATCAGGACCTTTATCATCACAGAGGCTGATCCTCGACAGCGTTTCTCCTGCAGCTGCATCAGTCGAGACGTAAACTGTGGATTGTTGCGTCAGTGGCGAGTAAAAAAACGATCGCCTTCTGGATTGTTTGCAGTCTGATCAGTAATCTAGGTTACAAAGAAGGTGTGGTGAGTTCAGGAACACTTACTGTTGTAGTATTAGCTCTAAATTGGAGAGAAGGCGTCTTAAAGCCTAAAATACCGTAAATAATGTGCAACACATTCATTTATTAATTACAGTTCATGTCAATAAGTCTTAATTTTTAAATAATCATGGTAAATACAACTTCTAAGTGGACTGCATATCTGTTTTACAAAGTTTTAAAATTCAGAATGAGGAAGAATAACAAAGACTCTGCTGCGAGCGTCCGTGGTTTTTCCAACTGGAACGCCATCGACTCGGAGATGACGTCATTCCGAGGTGAATGGGGACGTAAATATGGCTGCCGCCTTCAAGGACGCAGTTTTCATAAAAAGCTTGGCTCTGTCTCGCGAAGAAGACGCCGAAGCAAACGAATGCATATCGAGTTTTAATTCAAGATGGCTGCCACAGCCACATCTTGAGGGCTCCTGTATGCTAACGCACAGCGCGTGTTGGGGATGACACCAAACTTTACCTCAACATCTGTGCTTTAAAGCAAGTTACAGCAACGTTTGTGTTGCCAGAGTTGAATTAATTAGTTAATAACCAATTTTTTAAAAAACAAATCAGCGCTCAGAGTGTGTGTTCAGGACTACTCTCAGCTACTACCAGACCGTATTTTAGCTCCGGATCTGTCAAACTGAGTGATAGCCAGTTATCCAGCTGCAGATGTTCAACTTCAGAGAGTTTTGCTCCGATCCGTCCACCGCTGGTCGGATCCACACACACACACACACAGATCTTTCATGAATGCCTCATGTGGCAAAGTGATACCACGGTGACGGGGAGGGGGGAGGAAAAAGCCTGCAGCTGTGTGCAAATGTTTAGCAAATTTTGTTCTGTTCCTGCACACACATGCAAGGTGGTACTCAGGGTCAATTCATCTATTCACACTGCTTTACAACACACAAACACACACACACACGCACATGTAGTCTTACACACAGGATCCTTGTAAATCCAAAACATTCCTTTCAGCTCAAGTTCAGGCACATCCCCCTAATAGAGGGTTTTGTGTTTTATTCATAGGCCCTTCTTTGGAAATATGGCTGCTTTATAACTATCAACCCAGAACTCTCCGAGCCCCCCCCCCCTCGCCCTCCCGCACTGCATTGTCCCTCCAGTGTTGCTTTGGAACGCAGAGGATTGTAATTTAAATGGCTTTCGAGAACTCCTAATCCACCGGAGGCACATAAGTCACACAAAGGTAGCTCGAAAAGGCCGGGCGAATTCCTGCAAGCAGAGAGGAAGTCTTAAATCCAAAGCTTGATTTAAACGCCGCGGCAGCGACTTATTAATGGATTGATTTTGACTCGTGTGTGTATAGATGGCCCTCGATTAAGTGCGACGGGCTCAGGTGGCTGAAAATAATACTAATGCAGCGTGACAAAGGATGTGGACAAACAGGGCTTCTGTGGTTCTTTCTGCTTTTGTGCGGGCCTGAAAGAGGAGGAAAGGTGTTTCCACTTCATTCAGACACGGCCGCGCCGACACAAAAGACGGCAGCAATGAGCTGACAAAACAAATCTTTTTAAAATAAGCCTTTAATTTGGATGCATTTGGATTTTAAGTACGTTTTATTATGCGAATGCTTGAGTCAACATTCACACTATTGTTTTCTAGTTTGGTTGTTTTTTTTCCCCTCCTGTACGGTTATTGGCATTTAACTGCTTCTGTGTCTGAATTCAATCATTCATACATTAAAACATCCAACTTGTTCAGGAGATGTGTTATGAGCTAATACTTTTCTAAATATTTAGCCTTATTTACAAAACAAACCCTATTAATTTATACTGAAATCTCTTCAAAGCTGTCAAAACATTGTTCTCTTTGCATACTCCTGCTAAAACTGCTACTGCTGCTAATTCTGTTCCTGCTAATGCTGCTACAGCTGCTAATGCTAGCTCTACTAATGCTAATTCTGTTACTGCTAATGCTGCTACAGGTGCTAATGCTAGCTCTACTAATGCTAATTCTGTTACTGCTAATGCTACTAGAACTGCTAATGCTGCTACAACTTCCAATGCTAGCTCTACCAATGCTAACGCTGCTAGTGTCAGTACTACTGCTGCTCATGCTAATTCTGTTACTGCTAATGCTACTAGAACTGCTAATGCTAGCTCTACTAACGCTAAAGCTACTAGTGTCAGTACTACTCCTGCTAATGCTACTAGAACTGCTACTGCTAGCTTTACTAATGCTAAAGCTACTAGTGTCATTACAACTGCTGCTAATGCTAATTCTCGTAATGCTAACACCGCGAATGCCAATTACACTACTGCTAATACTGCCATTTTTAGTTAGAAGCTAATGTTCTGCTAAATATAGCTAGGCTTCTGTTACGTTTAGCATGTTGTGTTACTTTTAGTTTTTGTTGCCAGCGTTTTGATACTGTTAGCTTTTAGGCTGCATTAGCTAGCATTTTGCCAGTCACTGAGAACTCAGCAATCAAACCACATTTTTACAAAATAAATCTTTAATTTGCATCAAGGTACAGGCAGTAATTTGGCAAATGATCAGCTGTTGATCTGAAAGTTAGTGAATAAATAAAAACAGCTCTTTCCAAAGTTTTCTCCTCCATGGTTTTATTTAAAAACCACATCTGCCAAAAAAAAAAAAAAAAGAAGCTATAATTAAAGCATCTGAACTGCATGAAGCTTCTACTTTTTGTCTGATATCTACTTTTTTTAACTCTAATCCACCATCACAGCTTTCCAACAGGATTATAATATATAGCAAGCTGTAATCCAAGGAGCTGTATGATGAGCCTATAGGAGTCAAATCCAAACAGGGTATTATCCACTAAAAAGTACAATAATTAAATTCTTGCTCTGCTAAACCTGTTGCTGCTGTGGTGGCAGCTCTCCCAGGAAAAGTGAGCCGTTCGAGTACACACTTAAGGCCCGAGCTGCTTGCTGCTTGCGATACAGGAGTTCGTTAATGTTTAGCCAGAAAAATATGTAATTGCAGACTTCCTTCTAATAAACTGTTCCAGAACGCAGACCACAATCCTCCTCCTGTAACGTTATCATCATGTGCAGGCTGCAGGAACCGACTCCCTTCTCCGCCTTCTTGCACAAACACACACTTACAGCAACACACACAAACCTTTAACTAAACAGGTTAAACAAACCAGCGAAGAAACGCGCTCAATCAACGCTTGGATGGTGACGGGTAATATAAAACTGCTGAATTAAAAGTCCTTTCACGTTTTGGAAAAAAAAAAAAAAGGGATGAACTCGCTAATAAAAGCGTATAAGTTTACACTTAAATCAACGCACATGGGCAGAGTTTTTAAACATAAACAAACTCGTTAAAAACTGAACGGACTGACTTTTTATTTCCAAACGCAGTGGGGAGAAGCGCCTGAAGCGAGGCCAGGCGAGACTGTTCCATTTAGGCATGGGTCCAACAACGAGCGGAGACTCTAATTAAGACATTTCCCCATTCGTGAGCATTAGAAGATTCTTCTATTCTAAAAAGAGGACCATACCAATGCTTAATATTATTAAAATGATCCAATTTTACTGTAAACTAAAACCTCTTTTCTGTCAAATACTCCTGCAGCACAAGTCTCACTGAGCTAAAGTAATAAATGCTTTCGTTAAAAGAAACCAAAGTGTTTAAAAAGGTGAGAAGTGTCGTAGGTTAGTCGAGTTAATAGCTAATCCAGAGTGGATTTCAATCATTTAAAACAAGCAAACTTTAACACTTTAACCCTGAAGGCTGCAGGTCATTCCAGCTTGTTTCGAGTGCAACGACTTGTTGGAAAAATGATCCATTTTTAGGATATAATGACCTGATGCAAAAGGTAATAAATGGTGTAAAAGTTCACAACAGTAGGTGTATCAAGTCCTAAAATGTTTCGGTTTAAGCTGCCAACCTGATAAAATATACTCTTTAATAAAAGGTTTGATTTGAGTCGCTGGTGGCTTCAGTTCCACATGAGGATTTCTTCCTGATTCTTCAAACTGCGACCACTCTGACTGCCGTCTGCTGCAGGTAAGACGCCGACTACTCCTGAACACGCCACACAATCTCCTTCCAGACCAACTATAAATGCTAAAAGTTTCTCCACCGGCGTTTACCAGGTGAGTGGTTGTTTAAAATCGGCAAAAAGAGAAAATTTACCAAAGATTTCAATAAATAAATGAATAAAGTGTTTTGAAAATGCTGGGGTAGAAAGAAATGTCCATTTACTCAAGAGGAAAGCCACTAAATGCACGCCTAAACAAACAAAACTCCAAAAAACAAAATAAGGTTGGTTTTTATTTATAAATTAAATTTCAACTAAACGAGTCTGTTGGTTTGTTGTCAGTTTTACTGTTAATTTTTGTCTATTTCTGCACAAACAACAAACTGAAACTGCAACACTTTGAATTACTGGACTCATAAATAAATATTTTAAGCTTTCAGACTATTATTTATTGTTTTTAACAGATTATTAGTTAAATATCTATATAATCAGATCGTATTTGGTTACAATGACTAAAATGTAGTTTTTTTATTTGTCAATTTTTCCAAAAAAATAAGAACTTAGACTTCTTGTTTGATAGGAAGGTGCAGGAATAATAGGAATAGGAATTAAATAAATAAAAATGTGTTATATTTTCACTTCAGGGCACCAATTATCTGGTTTTCACCTCGTCTGTAATCGTTAAAAACCCGACTTCGCCCCGGATGAGTTTACAGAAGGACGACAGAGAACGAGAGCCAGCGGGGGATGAAGAGATCATCGAAATCGCGGCCGGGGAAAACACGTCTGAGACGCCCTCGTACCAGCCGAGCCGCGACAGGTGAGCGCCGCCACCGAAGGTCAACCGCGGAGCAAATAAATAAAGTTTTTCTAACTTTTTCATGCTGCCTGTTAAAACTACTTTATTATAAAGGACATTAGTCTCGTTTCGCTGATGTCATTTTTATTTTTATGGCAAAAAAAACAAAAACTGCACGGCCTACTCCAGCTCAGGAAGGATGTTTGCATTTAGACGTTACTGAATATCTGGCTTTCATTTCAAAGCCGAATGTCTCCACTGGGGTTGAGGTCGGCTGACGTAGCTTCCATTTATGATTGCTGCTTCAAGCATCCATTTAAAAGTCCATCTGGGGTTAAATGTTGGAGTATTTTTACATTTTACTGGGGCAGTTTTGTCCCATTGAAGTGAAAGTCTTTGCAGAGTTCTCCATTTTCCTCCTCAGAGCAGCCGGTTTCTGTTTTTGCTCGAGTGAAAAAAAAAAAAAAAAAAACGGTGGGCGTTTGTGTCCAAGTTTGCATAAAGACAAATTAAATACTTAAACATGAAGAGCTGAAAATGGCCACCATGTCATTACAGGTTACAGGTTCATTTAAAGAGCTGAAAACCATTTCCAATGGGTACTAACAAAGCAATAAAATACATTTTAAAAAAATAATAAAGCGTGATTTTAGGATCATCATTTAGTTCTTTCAAAAAACGTATATCAGCCGCCTCAAAGGAGTGAGAGCTGCAGGAATTATCGCTCGGCAGAAAACTGGTCTAAAAACATGGCCGCATGCCTCGCTGGTCGCAAAAACTCAGAACTCCGTGGTAACGAAACCAAAAGTTTGAGTATTTTCTCACATTTGTTGCTCAGTTCAATTCAGTGTCAGTGCAGAGGTAGTCACAGGGTGGAGTTGGCGTGCACTGCTCTGCCCAACGAGCCCTGACCAGATGAGGTTTTATGATGCTGCGGTTGTTTGAATGAATCGGTTTGAAAGCAGATTCTGTAGTTTTAAACGTGTTGCTCAGAACAACGTTCTCATGGAAGACCTGACGTTCCATCAAAGCCAAACAACACCAACACTTATTTCCCAGATCCAGTACAAACCAGACTAATTAAACATAAATGTGGGCAAAACTTTAGCTGAAAGACAATGGCATATTTCTAATTTAATTCACCATTTCATCCCATTTAAGGAAAATCAAACCGTCGGCAGAAGTGCTGAACTGGTGAGGATCATAAGGAATCTCTGAATTAAACACTTTTCCTCCCTCTGTTGCCGTCTTTACTCGCTCTCTTTATCAGACCCTCCAGGATTTCGCGATGTTGCGATCGCAACTATTAACGCAAAATCAAGCAAACCCTGCAAAATCACAACTTTGCCCAAAACACCGCAACTTTAACCCAATATTTATTGTTTCTAAAGTGATTCGCCACCGTTTCTGCGGTCTAGTCTCTTCTTTGTGGGTTTGTGTAGCGTGGAATACAAAATAACCCCAAATAACTCAGGAAGAAGACACGTGACGTCACTTCCTGTTAACATCAGAATGCC
>NC_051438.1:27546783-27548666 GCF_001649575.2 Kryptolebias marmoratus | reverse complement strand
ACAAACACTTTGTGTCTGCAAAACATGTGAGGAGAGCTGCAGACCAGGGACAATCCAGAAATGCTCATGAATGTCAGTTTAGAAGCTATCAAAGTTCTCAAATAAAGCACCTTTTGAGAATGTCAATGTTTGTTGGTGATTATCTTACAAAACTAGGAAGGATTTTTGGTTTAGATATTAAAAGTTATGTTTTTTATTGAGTTTTAGTTTTAAACAAAAATCGCAACTTTTAGGAAAATGCCCCGCGAAATCCTGGAGGGATTGCTTTATGTTTGTATTTGTAATTATTTCCATCATTAACATGTTTTTCTGTCTTTCCTTCTATAGAAACTCAACCTGGACCAGTCAGTCTGTGTTTGTCTCCGTCTCTTTTCTGTCCCCTCAAACCTGAGCCAATCGAAGCAGACGGCCGCCCGTCCTGCTGGAGTTTTTCCTTCCCACCGTCGCCTTCATGCTGCTCAGGACGGGAAACTGAAGCGAAGATTCAACTCAATCTGCTTCCTTAGATAAATAACCTTCTCTTTATAATGAGACCTGAGACGACTTCATAAATAAACTGATTTGAAACTGGATTGATGCCAGAATCAAACTTCCACAGCACAGAAGGAAGGAAGCGTTGGGAAAAGAGGTAAGGTCTTTTGAAGAGGAGCGCTTTTCTTCTCTCAGAACATGCTGGCATCCCACAGAAATCCTGAATCGAGGCAGCAGCGGTGGGGTGCATTTTCTTTTCTCCCTCTTGTCCTCCGGCCCCGCACCGCCTCGCTGCCCCGCGACGCCGCCCCTTCCGTGGGCCGGGGTAGCCCGTCGTGAAACGTGGGTATGTAAAGTGCTGGAGGAGGCTCTTATTGAAGCCGAACAGAGGAGAATCCCTCACATTGTCTCTCATCCTCCTGAATGCCTGGCGTCTCCTGCGGTGTCAGATAACTAAAGGGTAGGTCGAGTGGTGCAATGCCCGAGGAGGAAGAGGAGCGAGATGAATCACAACGCATTTATACTCCACTACAAGCTGAAAGACCAAACTGCTCGTTTGCCATGATTTCATGAAGACGACTGAGTGCTTAATGACCGGTAATCATGTTGTTCTGGTTTTCGCTGATTGAATTCAAAGAGGAGTTTTGCTGTCAAAGCAACCATCAGATCCAATGATCACTCAGAAAAAGGAGAACATCATTCATGTTAACACCAAGAGGACTTCAAATCTAAATGGATTCAAGAACCCTGGACTGAAATCTCACAGTTCAACAGTATTCGTAGGTGGTTACGGGTGAATTTCTATTTACCAATAAGATGTTACCAATGGTTCTTTTTGCTCGTCTGTCTGTTAGCAAAATATATTTTGAACCACCGGACAGATTTTAATGAAACTCAGAAAGTACTGATTGGATGGATGTAACCAACTGAACTTAGAAACATGGCTACAACTCGACCACATTTGCAGATGGTGTGGAAGGAGGAAAGTCATCCCCGACACGTAATCCAAGGTTTGACCAAAATGGCTGGAACGCCATTAATGCTCAACATAAGATGATCTTAGTCTGAAACTCTGGCATGAATTAGTTTATATGAATGTTGATTCCAAACACAAGATTTTAGCAGAGATTTCACCTTTTTATCAAATACCAATGAGGTGTTGTAGTTTTGGAGCTGGACCAGTTCTAGTGTGGTCCGGATGCAGAAAAAGTGCTGAAGTGGCCCTTTAATGAGGTTTCAGGAATCAGATGAAGGTCTCACAGATCACACACTTGGTTTTAAATGTTCTGCAATCAGTGCAGAATAATCTGCTCCAGGTTTGAAGTGTCTAGGTGTTGTAGTTTTTTAACTAGAGGAGATTAAAGATGCTGAAGGGAGGGGAAAATTAGCTGGAATCGCCCTTTAGCCATTTT
>NC_051438.1:27542607-27546599 GCF_001649575.2 Kryptolebias marmoratus | reverse complement strand
CTTCTGGTCTTTATTTTAGCAGTAAGGTAGCAAAGCTGCGCTCTTCTTCGTAGACATTGAGTTTGGCTGCAGCTGCACACAGTTGCAGCGCCTCCTACAGGAAACTGGTGGAGCTACGCAGAGAACCACGCTGTTCAAAAGCCTTGTTTGGATTCATGTTTTTATAAAATACACAGCAGAGAAACACTGAGGTCCGGACCTCGGTGGCTTCTTGGCCCTGCCACTTCCAGCTTCTCTCAGAAGAAAAAAAGAGAATTTCCAGCTGTCTTTCTGCACCTAATAACCACAAACATCTCTGAAAACAATAGTTTTGTTTTTGCGTTGAGTTTTTGGTGATTTTCTCTCCTCCCTGCGATGACAGAAGTAAACAGTTTGCATTCAGTTTAGACTGAAATTGTTTTAGTTTGGTTAACTACGGGAGTCGAATCTTGGCTTCCTCAGAGATGCAATAACTTGAGATATCGTCTCGTTTCCTCCGTTGAGCGGCTCTTTGTCATTTACTGGTTCGAAGCCCAAGCGGTCCTTTGAAACTACGAGTGTGGTTTTAGATTTGTGCCGTGAGGTTCGACGATCACACGAACAAACACACAAACTCGCGTACAGCTCCAGACGCACGGCGGATGTAATTGGTGGCTGCGCTAATTGCTGCAACCGCCCGAAACGAAAGCGACAACATGAAATCATCTCGCTCCACAACCGGCTCGTAGAAAAACAGCCATTCATCCATCGAGCCATCTCACAAACCTCATTCTGTCCACCAAAAGGTAAAAAGTGACTCTCTCTCTCTCTCTCACTCTGAAGCATGACCTAATCCTTTCTAAACACCATCTATAACGAGCGGGAGCCAAGAACAGAGGTCAGCACCGACTTGTATGATTTGTGCAGTTTGAATCCGGTCGACATTATTGGATCAGGAGAACTTGAACCGTTCCAAATGTGCTGTCCGTCTCAGTGATCTGACATTCAGACTGGCTCCAGTTGCCAATAAGAGTAAAAGCTCACCCTATTTGGACATGAAGCAAACCAAGTCCAGAAGGCTTTGGGCTTCCTTTGGACCAATGTTGACTCGTAACGCTCGTTTTTTAAAGGTAGAATCATCAAATTATGCAAATGTTCCCTTTACATTTAATGTCTAAAATATTTATTAACTCTAAGCGAGGTATACATTTGCTTATCGACTCAAAGAAACCCAAAGTTTCAGAAAGTAAAAGACAAAATCTGCCCATTTCCCCCCCTCTCATATCTATGGTTATTGCATCTTTAAAATAAAAAATTTGTATTTTAAAGCCCAACAAAGGCTGAGGTATCTGTACACATTTAAGCTCAGATAAAAAAGGTTGAAACCGTGAACTTACCGGTCTGGAAGATGCTTGAACGATGAGCTCCACCGTCCTCTAACAGCTGTCTTACTTCTTCTCTAGCTCTCGTTTTTTGCATTTAGCAGCAGATTTTCTTTTATATTTCCACCGAAACGCCTTCCCAGAGATTCTATGCTTGTCTAATTCCTCCATATTTGTTTACAGATTACAGCCTAAGAAGGTCAACGACTTTGGATCCACGATTCAGGATTTCATATTTATATATCCTGAAAACCACCGGAGTAAACGCAACCAAACTGATACCGTTCAGAAAAAAAATACTTTTTTTAATGCTTGATTTCATACTTTGTCTTTAATTGTCACTTGCCTGTAATAGGCATCTATTGCAGTAGATTTGGACAAATTTACAAATAATGAAAGCTTGTATAAAACTTTTAGAACTCATGTTAGACGTACGAATGATCCAGTTTTTCTTGGGTAACAAATTAGTTGGTAAAAAAAAAAAATACAAGCCAATAAAAATACACGCCGAGTTCTTTTTCCTCTTTGAATGATTCCCCGAGCCGTGCAGGACCACCAGGTGGCGCTGTGCAGGCTCCAGAGCCTTTGGTGCCATTTGGCAGGACCCCACCAACAGTGGCTTCCCAGCAGAGACAGGATGAAAGTTTTGGCTTAGCGCTGATCGCCGGTAAGATGCACAGCTGCTCTGCAAATGGTCTGTTGTGCAGATGAAAACTGCAGTTACTGCAAGTCCCCCCCCCCCCTTTTCGCTCTTTAAAGTCGACCAAATTTCTTTTATCTGCTGATCAAAACTACGGTGGGCCTGCGATGTGAGACTTGGTTTGGTTTCAAGGGCTTTTGTGGCTAAAGGTGGACTTCTGTGCAAACGCATTCCATGTCTTTTTTTTTTTTTTTTATTGGCTTTAACCGGAGATCCGTTGGAGTTCGAAGTCCTGACAAAAATGATTTTCCAAAATTAAACGGGAGGCTTTAAACAAACGTTGCAGATCTGTTGCTGTTACTTGTGCAAACGGCAGAATGACAGCCATGTAGATGCAGTAGACTCATGGCGTTTGTATTGAGAAATAATCAGGCTTTTTCCCCCCCTCTCTCTCTCGCTGACATGAGATATGATCTGCAGGATGGAGAGAGAGAGAAAGCAGAGGGAATGCTTGAGCCAGGAATTAACTGTGCAGCCTCCCGGTTTACGAGGTTTTGTCCCGGGTTTCCCCGCAGACCGGGCTCTCCTGAAGCTCGGAGCGTTACCTCGGGTCCAGCCTATCAAAGCAGTTCAATTAAATGACTGGAAAGTGCACTTTGAACTCAGCCCAGGGCGAAGGTCCCATTCAAGCAGAAATGTAAAAGTTCCTGTCCCTGATGGGGCCCCCTGTTCAGAGGTGTCCCCATAAAGAGACTTATAGCTGGTTACAGCAGCTCTGAAAGAAGCCCAACAAGCCTCAACCAGCAGTATTTCCTAACGGCCTCTTTGTTCGGTGAAGTCTTTTTGTTTTTCTGGCATGGTTCCTGTTGCAGCACTCCATATCCCATTCTGAAAACAACCCCCCTCTCTCAACAACCAGGATACCATGCATTGCAATTAAGCTCTGGAGGCTTCTGGCCTTCGTGTCTTCTTTTACAAATTAGCCAAAGCTAACATGTTCAGGCTCTTCAAGCATCACATGAAACCCCAACACCTTATGTACGAGATATAAGCTAGAAAATAATTAATTTTTGTGAAAATTCAGCGTTAATACTGAGCTGAACGACTGCTGAAGCTTGCAGAGGAAGCTAAAACTGAGGTGCGAGTTAGGCGAACACAACGGAGGCTAAAATGAGCAAAACCGTAGCTAAAATGAGAAAAGCAGCAGCTGGAATCAGCTGAGCTAAAGCTAAAATTAGCAGAACAGATGCTACAACTAATATATAGTTAAAAATCAGCAAAACAGCAACTAAAATTGAGCTAAAAGCAGCAAAATGGTAGCTGAAAGTAGCAGAACGGGAGGCAGACGCTTAAAATGACAAAAATCAAACAAGTATGCTGAAGCACATTTCAATGAAAGTGTTTTTAAATTTTCTTTAAAATAAAGTTAAAAAGTTTTAAAAAGCATAAGAGTCACGAAGACCAAATATCAAATACGAATGATTAAAATAGCTCAAAGTATCTGGTAGTTGGATTGCAAACGTACAAAAATAACTATGAACCAAAAAACAACAATGTGATCTTAGCAGTTTGGAGATAAATGTAGTAATTATGTTAAATTTGATCTCAAGTTAATGGATAATACAACCCCTGGCAAAAAGTATGGAATCACCTGTCTTGGATGAGCACTCATTCAGACATTTCATGCTGTAAAACAAACTCAGATCAAAAACATGATACAATAATAAGGCCATTCCAAAGTGCAACTTGTTGGCTTTCAGGAACACTCAAAGAAATGAAGAAAAAACATTGTGGAAGTCAGTAAATGATACTTTTATTGACCAAACACAGGGAAATAAATATGGAATCACTCAATTCTGAGGAAAAAAGTATGGAATCATGAAAAACACATAAACAAAAGACCATTCAAAATACATCACTAGTATTTAGTTGCACCACCTTTGGCTTTTATAACGGCTTTCAGCCTCTGAGGCATGGACTCGATGAGTGACAAACAGTATTCTGCATCAATC
>NC_051438.1:27534916-27541675 GCF_001649575.2 Kryptolebias marmoratus | reverse complement strand
ATGCTTCTTGCTACTCCACGTCGTCCAGCAGCCCTTCAAAGTGTCATGACTGCAGGTGTTTTTAACTGCAGACTAACGGGCACATCTAATCTGGGACAGGTGTCCATTTAGGGAAAGAAAATAGACTGGGTGTGTCCTTATTTTCTACCTCCAATTTGAGTGATTCCATACTTTTTTCCTCAGAATCGAGTGATTCCATATTTATTTCCCTGTGTTTGGTCAATTAAAGTATCATTTACTGACTTCCACAATGTTTTTTCTTCATTTCTTTGAGTGTTCCTGAAAGCCAACAAGTTGCACTTTGGAATGACCTTATTATTGTATCATGATTTTGATCTGAGTTTGTTTTACAGCATGAAATGTCTGAATGAGTGCTCATCCAAGACTGGTGATTCCATACTTTTTGCCAGGGGTTGTATACAGTTACCCTTAATTACCTTACAAAAAAAGGTTGCTGTAAACAACTATAGGAGTTCTTCTGAGCAGAAATGACTCGTGGATGTTGGACCGAGTCACCTGAAGTAAATGAGCCACGGCGCTGAGACGGGTCGGTCACAGTCCACGAGCAGAGCACAGTAGCACCTTTCCATGTTGCCTGTCAGCAGCCACATTAAGCCATTACACGAGTGTGGAAACCGCCCACACCGGGGATACATACCATAATTACCCCCCCACCACTTCATACCCATCTCCCCTGGCAACTGCAATCATACAGCCCAAATAGCTCGGGCTAATTCATTACAGTGGTGGAGGGAAGTCGGCTGCCTGTAATGACACCTAAACGCTGTAATCGGACCTCTCGGTGCTCCGGCGAGGAAATGGCTGCAATTCAGACTCTTCCACTTCCTAGCAACCAAAGGGGGGGGGGCTTTGCATTACCTGTGCCCCACAGCTTTAAATGCAGCCTAATGAAGGCAAAATGGTACAAATTAAGCAGAGTTGGGTTGGAGGCAACAAACAGAAAAGTGGAAGCGTGTGTGTTAGACTGGCTGCACAAGTCCGGAAAGACCAGAGGGGAGGACAAACACTGCGTCCAAAGAGGACACAGTGAGGACGAGGAAGGTGACGAAGATCCAAAGACCAACGACAGATATTTGAATCGAGTTGCGAGGGTCAAATAATGATAAAAAAAACACCTTTTATGATGCACAGCGAACAATGGAAGGAAGTTGAGGATAAAATTAACATCTCTGAAAACGCAACGTCAGCAGCTGCAGAGGTGAATTGTCCCGCCAACTTTTTTTATAAACACTAGACTGGAATATTTCCAAGAATCTCCTCATCTAAGAAACAACAAACAATCTGAACCGGTGCAGATTTATGGATGCCAGTGACAGAACAAGAGGATTCATCAACTTTGCGTTGCAACAATTTGACTTGTTTTTAGAAGAACCGAAACATTAAACCTCAGTTTCTCTGTTGATCTTAAAGCTTTAAAACACCTACAGATGTGCGTTGCTGCTGCAGGTGATAACTCACTGAAAAGCAGAAACGGTTTAACTAGTTTGTGCCAAAAAGGCATGGCCACAGAGGGTAAAAGTCAACCAACAGGCAATGGGCTGGCCTCCATTTTGACTCCGCTCTCCTAATAAAAGCAGCTTTCTGTCTGCTGCTGGAAAGCCTACCTGCAGGATGAGGTATGGATCCGGGCGTCCAGTCGGTCTGGACATGATGCCGTCTGGCCGGTCTTCAGTCGAGAGCTCCGCCGGGCCAGAAGAACGTTCCAGAGGTGGACTGGGCCGCAGATGGAAGCCGTGGGAATTCTTCTCGCTGCAGCTTTCGGTGGAAAAGACAGAAACTTTTATCTCTTTGCACGTTATTTTAGAAGATGATTCAACGCTTTTTCTGCTCTTAAATGGGACTGAACCAATCGAGCGGTCACCAGATTATCCTGAGAAGTTTCCATTTTTAATCTAACAAGCTGCAAAGACAACTTTGATTTAAATCTAATGAAAGAAAATGTCCTGAACTACCTTTGAGCCCACGTTGCAGTTCCCGTGGCTCCAAGCTGCTCCAGAGACGTTGAAAGATGCCTGGAAAGGACCGGAAAGCGGGAAAAGTCTGGAATCAATTTCTTGTCCATTTTGAAATCACCAACAGGTGGAACCAAAAACTCAAAACACATCAGTGGGGGGGGGGGGACTGCTGAAAGATAAAAACCACGGCCCGCCATCCGTGGCCCCAATTACTCAACTTTACAGGAGCGCCGCGGCCATCCAGAGGTCAGGTGACTTTCAGCCTGAATGTGGGTTAAAAATGGACCCAAACGTTCTGAACGTGATGCGTTTCCTGTGGAAACAGGAAGTGGTCCGTGTTCTTTGTGAACCAATGTGATTTTATCTGCATTTCTAATGTTTTCAGACTAAACTGAAACAAAAGTTTCATAAATAATCACATTTATTGGGTTTTCTTCATGAACATAAATGTCAGAGTGACGTTTATTTTACAGAAGAATGAATGCTGGGATTTATTTTCATTTATTAAATGGAATTTGGTGAAATTTTGGGGTCATTTTGAGGGAAATCATATATTTTGGTAAAAGTAAAACAGATTTAAAGTAAAATTAAGGTGTTTAAAGGTCAACATCTGCTTGCTTGGTGTTTAAAGTCAAAGTTAAATGTTTTAAAAATGTAACAAATCAATACAGCATGAAGCAAGTCAGTGATTACTGACGTTCAGCTTGAATCTTGGACTTGAATGATTTTCAGACCCTTTTCGGATCATTTTTATTTGTTTGCGTTGACACAGGAGGACTGGCTCGGTCCTTCGTTGTCCTTCAGAAAACCCCGACCCGTTCCAGAATCTCTGACAGTTTGATTCCTTCTGTCGAAAACCATGAAAGTTAAATTAATTAATTAGTTAGTTATTCTAAACGGACCAAAGAAGAGATGGGAGTAGTTTTAAGAGGATTCCTAACTTCAACACCACCAAACTTCAGCTCAATATGTGTAAAAACAACAGATTTATAACCAGGTTTGAATCAGTTTTAGTTGTTCGAGTTTCAATAAAATCTGTCGCTAACAGACAAATACAGAGGCTGTTACATGATCGCCCACCTTTACTGGCAGCTACTACTACTTTATTCATAAAGCACTTTAAAACAACAGCAGCTGTGACAAAGTGCTGGCACAGATTAAAAAAGATAAACAATAACAGAAGTAAGAGTAAAAGTCTCAACATGTGTTAAAAAAAAGCCAAAGGAAGCTGGAAAATGAAATAAATTTACCCACAAACTAAAACTACGAGGACACTTTAACAGCATTTGTGTCGGTACCAGAGGAGTTTGAAATATAAATGTTTTATTTTTATTTAATAAAGAAGCGGACGTTGTTGCTTCATTCTGGGACGTGAACTCGGAGCAGCAGAGGAATCTCAGTCTGGAAGATTCACCAAACTCTTCCCTAATTAACGTTGGCGTTCGCTGCGTTTTGTAGAGAAACCCGAGCCGCTCCTCGTTTGTGTTTCCCCATCTGCAGGCCGTGTGCGGCGACGCGCTGAGAAGTGGGTCAGAGCCGCCGAGGAGCCCACCATCAGTCACCTCACACAAACAATGGCACTTCATGGGCTGGGGCTCGTCTTCCTTCCTGCCTGGCTTCCTGTCAATCGTTCTGCCTGAGCTGGCAAACTCAATGTGTCCCTCCCCCCCATCCCCTTCCTCCCTCCCTCCCCCCGCTACAGCAAACCTCCTGAATCAAACAGCAGAGTGGGTCAAATCAGAGGAAGAGGAGGGAAAGGGGGGGCATGACATGATGACAAAGAAGAGATGATAAATGACGACAAAACTACAAGGAGGCATCTGTGGAAGTGGAACGTACCAAGTCAACAAGCGGGGGTCATTGTCATGTTAATAGTGTAGTGGGGGGGAGGGGGGGAGATGCACCGTTTGGGACCTACAGTGCAGTAAACTTTTAACCCCGCCCACGACCTGCAGCTCCTTTCTGATGCGGGCCCTCGGGAGCTGATTGACGACGGCGATGGTGCACTTCCTCCCTGTGGGGAGCGTGACCTTTGCTTCAGTAACAACCGGCCGCCGAGCGGTCCAGGCCCGAGCGCCGACCCCGCTTCCAGTCAGAACAAGAACGCGAGCGGCAGCTATTAAAAAAAAAAGGGCGGCGTCTCGGTGGTGGATGACGACGCAAAGATTCTCTGAGCGAGTGACCAGCGATCCACGGGCTCGTTGTTTGGAGCTGAGTGAATAAAAATTCCTTTTTGCAACAATCTAAGCTGACAAAAGGCCTACGTTTTGAACTGAAGAAGTGTAAAGAAAACCGAGACCAGTGGCTTGTTAGGGTCACCATGGTAACCACCCACCTGTGTCTGTCACTCCCTGACAGCACATTTAAAAACAGACATGAACAGCAGGAAAATGAGCCTCGAACAAAACGTTCCTGTGCAAAAATGATAATTAGAAACAAACTTTAAGGAGGTGGAAGCGTTTTTTTATGCATCTACGACGACCATCCTGCAGGTTTTAGTTGTTTTTCTGCTTTAAAAAGAATTGAATAAAAGAAGTGATTCTGCAGAATTCGACCTTCTGAAGAGCAGAGAAACAGCTAAAACCTGCAGGATGGTGGACCTCCAGGACCAGGACTGGACTCCTCTGATCTACAGTGTTTTATGGAGGAAATGCACGTAAAAAAAAAGACCCTTCGCTTGCAGTCGAGGAGAAAAGCCTGAGCTCAGACGTTTTGGAAGTCTATGGAAGCTGAGGAGCATTCAGCTCTCTGCATTCAGAGAAAGACACAGAAGACAAAACTGTGTTTAAGTCGATGTTTAAACTTCAATCCCAGTTATTGTCTGTGGATTTCTTTTGCACCTTTTTGCAAATTTCATCCCAGTCACACGATTTACTGCAACCAAAAGTCACAGCCCTCTGTTCACACCATCAGGATGGACGTTTTAATTCATTTTTGTTTGTTTTTTTAAACCCTCCGTAGGAGAATATCTGACAGAACTGAAAGAACGACGGGTAAATGGTAACAAGGCTGCTGCCATGCATCAGAAATCCCATTTGCAAAGCTGCACTTTAACGCCCCGTGACCTCTGGGATGTTTCTCAAGTGCTGTAAACTCTTCGAGTGTTTATGAGGTGCAACTTCCCGAGGATGCAAGATAAGTTATCTCCTCTAGACCCATTTAGGTCAATACTAGTTCAACATGTCTGCCGCAGAGGCCGAGAAAAGCAGCAGCCTTCAGCAATTATTACAGTTTCATCTGCTCGGGATGATTTATCGCCATTTTAATGACATCCTGACGACTTCACTATCTGCGGCTCCGATCAGAGAGAGGGGCATGACTGACAGCATCGTCCTGCACGTCCACAGAGCAGAGGGAAGCTGCGGCGCTCCTAAAGAGGCAGGCAGGTGAGGGTTTGAGTCAATGCATGTCACCCGCTGCCTTGCCCATCAGCCATTTAAGCTAAAACCTTCTGAGAAATGACCGAGTTGTGGCCGTTTTGATCAGATCTTGAATATAACGTTATAACTCATAAAGCAAGGGGGTCAAAATTAAAAATTTGGTCCTAGCCAAGGGCCAATCAGGATCAATATTTATTAAAAATTACATAAATAACCTTGGTTTTAGATGTGTTATTATAGAAATATCAATGACCTTTTCCCAGTTCCAGATTATACAGAATTTAGAGCAAACAGACTTTAATGAACACAGACAAATAGATCAAACTTCAAAAAGCTCATCATTAGCTGTCATTTCTTATGCCTCACTCAGCTTTTAAATGAATTTTTTAACCTTAAAACAGACANTAAGCAAAATAAGAATCAGAGACTCGATCTGAACCAGACTAGAGGGCCGGATGAAATGTTACAGAGGGCCCGATCTGGCCCACGGGCCTTGAGTTTGACACGTGTCGTAAAGTATGTGCTGAAGGCAACCCTGAGCTATAACCACGCCAAATTTGGGCTCAATGTCCGAAAAACAAATTGAGCTGCAGCCATTTTTGTGTTGGCTAATGTTGACCAACTGTGGCGGCCATCTTGAATTGGACTGACTCCAGTTGTAGACGTCCATCTAATGATAATTTCCTAAATGTCTCACGTCTTCTGCAATGAGCAGAACTCGGATTATGTGTTGAGAACTACAAGATGAAGTGATTAATAAATGAGATATTTTGCTAACAGACACTTGTACATGCGTAGACACCTTTGGTTTTTGGTAGCGGGCAACAAAAATAAGAAAACTTCAGTGTTCTCCTGTTTGTGTTTCTCTCCTTTTTCTATCATTTTTTTAATCTGCAGCCGTCCAGCGAAGCAACCTTCCAGTTCCTGTCAGAGTTTGGAGTTTATTCTGACGTCTAGTTTCCAAGAATCAATACGAAAATGATTTATAAACCTCGATATGTTCCTTTTATTGTTTTCTCATCGGCTTCCCCTTTTCGCCTTCCAGCAGTTTGATTGATACACATCACTGCATATTTGTTCATGCAAAAACAATAAAACGTTGCTTTGATCGCTGCTACAAAGAAGAAGAAGAAAGAAGGAGAAGAAGAAGAAGAACTCCTGCATCTCTAAATCACTATCATCGTGCAGCTGATGGCGAGGAATGCACGAGTCCCGGCAGCCTGGCATCAGATGCAACAGAATCTGACTCCGACCTGTAAGTGATCACCAGAACAAGAGGAGTGCTGGGAAAATAAAAGACAGAAAAACTGAGGGGGATTTTTGTTTGGTTTTCCTGCAGGCGTTCAGTCTGGGAGTTCTTTTAAAGTCACACCTGTACATAAAGGTGAGGGGGGGGGGGGGGG